>NW_008583538.1:45981-119389 GCF_000691845.1 Merops nubicus | reverse complement strand
CAGCAGGAAGGATTTGCAGAAGCAGGATTGGGAAATACACAGGATTCTCTTTCACTTCTGTGACAGGAGTTATATTTTTAATTAGCCTCTGTCTCTACGTTTAGCCCATATCCGGGGCTAAGCTATAGCAGTTGCTCTATCACCCAGTGACCCCTCCACAGCAAGAGAAGGATCAGGAAAAGGAGAGGAGACCCAAGGGTTGAGATGAAAAACGGATTTAATAAGACAGCCAAACTAATGCAAATATAGAGTATACAAAGTTACACTCAGCCCAGTGAATTTGTGGTGGTCACAATAAACAGGAAAGCGTCTCTGGGAGCAGAATAACAAAGGTAGGATGGTAACTGTAGTTTCCCCATCCCTCTGGGAATGGGGAAAAGCAGGAGGGGAAGGAAGAGCAGGAGCAGAAGGATCCTTCATCCTCAGTAAACCTCCCCCTTGATACTCAGCATGAAGTTTCTGGTCCGGTGTACACCTGTAGAGACCTCAGGTCAGCTGCCCTGGCTGACTCCAAGCTGCTTATGGCCTGGCCACCATGGCTGGCCTGTGATCCTATCCCAGCAAAACTAGGACACCCTGTTACTCTCCTGAGGGCAGCTTGTAAAGGTTTAATTCTCTATCTATCTCAAGTTTGGGTCTCACTTGATAAGGTCTTTTTTAATGTATCCTGGCAATATACATATATATATATATATACGCCATACAAAATACGTATTGGCATATTCAGGGCCAAGATGCAGAAGCATTTTCAGGTTTTTAGAAAAGACAGTTCCTTGGCAAATTCTGCTGAAGAAAAGTAGGAGTTTTAGATTTTCTCTTCTCCCAGTAAACTTGACTTACATGAAGCTTATTGAAGATAGAGGGAGCAGGGAATGGTGGTCACTGCGTTACTTCAGTGAACTCCTAAGAGAACCAGCTGTTGGGACAATCCTATGCAGTATGTTATTCTGAATGCCTGAAGGCCCAAGGTTTGTACATAGGAAAGGAATAAAAAAACAGGTCAACTAATATTGGACAGGAAAACCCTGTAGATTAATGTATTCTCTGCTACTTAGTTACAAAATATTACCATTAAAATCAAAGCAATTTGATTTACTAAAATCTGAAAAATAAAAAATATTAAAAAGTTCCATTTAAAATACATCTTAGTTGAACTAAAAAAAAAAATTCAGTATATGTATTGATTAAAGACAATAAAACTAAAGACCAACACAAGAAACAGAGAAAAAGTGTAGAATATAAACCAGCCTTATTAATTCACAGTGATGCTCTGAAATTTTAAAATAACAGCAGCTGAACGAACATGTTGTTGCACATGTTTAGGAAGGGGGAACACAGCATCTAAAAGAGCTGTAAAACGTTTTGAGTCTGTAATTTAAGAAAACACGTGGGATATATTTGGTGACACCTTAAAAATTCATTTCTGGTACAGCATCCTGTCAGCAGTGCTATGGTTAAGAGCCTGTGGGAGAGCACCCCTTTAATGCCATTGGCCCTTCAGCTTTCAGTTTAATATTTAAGCTGTTTTTAATTGTGTTCAGCTAAAACTTGGCACCTAGTTTACGGACTTGGATGAAATTTTAATTTCAGTAAAAAAGAAAAGAGGCAAAATTTTTATCTGTTTCATTCCTGGAGTTATTAAGTGGTAAAAGTTTCAATGTTTTAGTCAGTTTTCCCAAATTTGTCCAAGTGTGAGTTCTTACCCTGAACATAATGTGATGTAGTGCAGTGTAATACAGCACATGGATATATAGCCAAGAACTAATCAAAACCCTCAACTTTGAACCTTCTGCAACAGACTTTAAGCAAACCAAATTAGGATCTTGTTCATGGGATCATGTGTGTGTTAATGACCAGAAAAGGAGCTCGGCACACGTTGCAGGAAATTGCATTAGCCTTCATCAAGAGCAGAAAACTGAAGTGAAAAGTCAGTCTCGGAACCAAAGCCCAACGTGGGTTTTAGGAGAGCTCCTGAACAGTTGTCAGTGGCTGTGCCCCATCCTGCCTTTCACACCTCACTGACCCCCAGGGCACCGCTGCCCCAGCCAGCTGGCTTCCCTCACTCTCTCCTCAACGGCTCCGAGATGCATGCTCCAGCCTTGCAAGGCTTTGAGGGAATAAAACGCCTCTGCGTCCCCAAAGAGACAACAGGATTACAGGGAAAAAACTTGGGAGAGTCTTTCAGTGTGTTGCAGCTGCAGCTGGCCCCACAGAGCTGGTGGGTGGGGAAGAGAAGTGCTCCCTCCTGCCCTCTCCCCTCCCACGGCTGGAAACGCATCTTCTGCCATCTACAGACCATCTTTCACTTAGGAGGAGCTGCTGCCTGAAAGACTCCTGCAGGAGGAACAGCCATCCAGCTTATCTTGAAGCCAGAAAGCAAGGCCATGGCACAGAGCTCAGCAGAAAGAGATTTCATTACTACAGTCAAGACTACACCAGTCATCCAGCAAATCTTTTGAGGCAGGAAAGCTGGCATCCTTGGCTTCCTAGACTTCATACTTCTTCCCAGAGATCCCAGAATAGCAAATAAAAATATATTCTTGAATATCAATCATAAGGGGCTGTGGAGGCACAGCCCATAAGCAAGGCATGTGGTTGTAAGAGCGAGGAAGAGGGCACAGGCATCTCCCCACTAGGCATCTGTGCTGATTTTGCTGATTGCAGGAATAGTGACCTTTAGGGCATTTAATAAAAAATGATTAAGGAAGAGACAGGACTGTGACTATATTACTCGTCCATTAACTGGCTACGCATGAGAACAGACATTCCCCCCCCGAAGCAATATAGCAATGGACATGCAGCCCTTGCATGGGTGCTCTGCTCTTTGTGTTGTCTGAGAGAATTGCACCTTAAAGACATAGCTCAGCTTTTACCATTTTTATGGCTTTCTTACAGATTGTGTTTTGGTGCAATTATAACAGAACGTTGTATTATTTTCACTTTAATGCTGATGTCATTTGGCACAAGTAAAGTTATGGTAGGGAATACCAGCTTGGTGTATTGTGCTTGCTTCCTTATTTGACTCTTGCTAAAGTTCAGGCTAAGACTTTCTGAGTATTCTACAATGGACTTGCAATGTGTCTTACTGAAATGCAGTCTGTAGTAGTAACTGTGAGAGCCAGCTTATTCCTGGTCTGAGCAAGTACAGCACATCCTCTGAGATGAGTGGAAGCTGATCTGTCCTGGGCCAAGGGTAACACAAAGTAGTATAATTTATTTCAGTAAGTGATTGGCAAGTTGATTTATGGCAATTTCTGATGGAGCTGCTCTAGCTTTAGGTATAATTTAAGTAGGTAGACACATGGTGAGGTTTTTCAAGAGTGTGCCTGATGTTCCACAAGGGAACTTTCAAAGTCCCAGGTGGTTATGGGGCACTTGACTTCTGTTGACTCTGGACTTTAATTAAAGTTCCTGTATTTGCCAGCCGTAACTTTAAAGCTCTCCCCTCTGATTTCCTGGAGCCATGTGTGGCCAAATGTTCCCGGTGTGTTTCGTTGGGAGTTACAGAAAGCTGTGAAAATCAGTCCAGGGAGTCAGATGCCTAGAAACAAGAAGTGCTCTTGCCAGTTAGGACTTGCTTTTCAGGGATGTTCACCTGATGACTTTCTCTCTCCTGGAGCAAGTCCCTAGTCATGAGGAGGGGTGGAGTTAATCAAACCCCACCAGGTTTTCTCGTAGAAATGTAGTTTACAAGCAATACATTTAAAATAGTTGACCTAACCACTGTAATTAATGATAACTGTTGCCATCAGCTGTACAGGACCATACCAAGTATTTCACGATAGAAGGAAAACTGCTCAATAAATGACAAGTTCAGTTCTGTAAAGAGGGAAAGAAAGAAGGAAGAAGAGACTGTTCAAGACCCACATGCTGTTGATGCTGCTGCTCTACATCACCCGAAAATCACTTGGAGGTGTGCACAAGTCTCATCACTCCTTCTAGCCCGATTTTTGTATGCAAGGTCATCCTCCTGGTGCTACCTTAGAAACTGGCCTTATTCTATAGAGGACATTGAATGATAACACTGCGAGTCAGCTGACTGCTGTGTCACAGAGCTGCTGCTTTCTACATTATCGCAACTGCCAGAGCTCTTACTGCTGCAGTTTTCTAGTCGCAGTGCGGCAAAGCAGACGCATAGAACCAGGCACAAAGCAGCATAGATTTTTTTTTATTCTTGCCTTTTTGATATGAGGGAAATTTTCCTGGTGTTAGCGTAGGAACAGACACGCAGCCTGGATGTGTTGGCTTCAGCCTGGCAGCGTTTTCAGCTGAGCAGGGACTGCTCGGAGCTCTGTACCCAAACTGCCTCTGAGGAAGAACGCCTGGCTTCCCACTTTGTATACTAAGAGGGCTTTTTTTTTAATGCCACGGTGGTATACCTGCAGCAATAGGACAAAGGAGATGGTACTTGTCCCTGTGTGTCCGACTGGGGCCTTTGCAGGCACTCCACTGCCGAAGCTGTGCCAGGGCCATATAGGCTGGTAACAGAACTTGCCGCAATTTCTTACCTCAGTTAAAGCAAAGCTCAGACAAGAAACCAGACTCTCTGACCTAAATCAATCCCAGTCCTTCTGGATACAGGGCAGCAGTCGACTAGCAATGACACAACCAGCCATCAAGTGGAGAGTCTCTGGGATTGCAATCTGTATCAGTTGGAGACTGAGAACGAAACCCTTTCGGTTATCCAGTCGCCTCTCCTTCTTCTAATACTACAATTCCTACAACTACTACTACTTCTGGTGTTCTTGCCTGTAAGAAGCTATTAATTGTGCTTGGTCTCTGAGTGTATATTTGCGTGGATTAGTCTGTCTATAATGCAGTCCTTATCTGCTCCTGCTGGAAATCAGGGCATGAAGTCAGCCTGCTTTAACAGTTGTTTCTTTCTGCGTGATGCTATGCAACTAGAATGGGTTACACTGACAACAAAGGAGCAAGCACAAAGCACCACTTTCTTTGCTGGACTGTTACAGGAACATAAGTCTTCTTCGATATGATGCCCTGGTCTCTTTTCTTTGCTGGTGTGTTGTTTTTTTTTTTTTTTTTAATTCATCTAATCGAAGAGCCTAACAGACACCATCGTGGATGTGGTTTTTAATGATTTGGAAAAGACAGCCTGTGGAGACTGCGATTTGAGACAGCAACACATTTAGGTTATTGCCAATTTGAAATACTTGGTTTGTGAAGCACAGCCCTAAGGGACAAGCTCAGTAACTGAGAAAGAGATTGTAGATAAAGAAATAAAAATGACAAGCGTAATGGAGGCTCTGCAAAAGAGACTGTCAGAGAATCAGTTCATGGATGGCAATTTCACCAGTCTGAATCTGAATAATTCATAGATTGAAATTACCCTGCTTTCACCTTTCCATTTAAACCGGCATGATCTGAATCTCTAATAAATTTTCAAGATAAAGTAAAATGCCAATTTGAATCTGAAGAGCTTTTAAAACCAGATGCTACACCCTGAATCTTTCGATACCTTTCACAATTATCCTGTGAGAACCGCACTTCATCATGAAGCACCATTACCAGTGAAAATTACTGTGATTACAATAGCAACAATAGAATACCATCAAATGATCTCTAATTTACCTAATTTACCAAGGCTGACTGTGTGCCCATTGTGTTTCACTACGTCTGGCATTGGATCAATATCACAGTGGAACAAAAATGCCTTAGTGTGTGCTTCCTTTTGGTACCTTTAACTTTGACAGCACAGGAAAAATCTATCTACTGCTCAATGTTTTTGCAGCCTGCTGTAGGATCCGATTGATTCTCCATGATTTTCTTTAGTCCTTGGGTATTGGATGTCGTTGTGTTACTAATTTGTTTATAAGGTATATCCATGCACAAAGACTGCAGCAAATGAGTACCAGCAGAGAGACCCTGCACTGCTGCTGCAGGAGCTTGCGCTCTCGCAGGGGAAGCCAAAATGCGTTCGGTGCCTTATGTGAATAATTACTGGTGTCTCAGTTAGAGATGCTTTCTAGCATCACTGGTCGTGGTCCTACGATATGAAAAATGTATGCAAAAGCCCTGGTCAAGAAAAACGATTGCATGTAACACTAACAAGATTTTTTTCCCCCCTATTCATCAATTAGCATGTGGTTGTGAGAAACAGGCTGCGACTCCTTCTGCGGACGCGGGTATGTAAGGTGTGCGTGCTCAGAGGTAGATGTAAAGGTGCTGCTGTGCTTTGTGACTGTGTGCCCTTCACTGAAGGTAACAACTTTTTCTGACAAGCCAGGCGCAGTGTTTTGCCACAATCTGCTCAGTCGTCACGAATCCCTGGTTTGGAGGTGTAAATTGCCTATAGGCTGATGCATGACTCCTGGAACAGTAAGTACCTTTTATGCGATGTGTTGGTGCCTATAGCTATGCTACAGAACAGCGTTTTAAGCATAGTTTGGGTCCTTGTTGCATAACTACAGTGTGGAGAAGTGAGAAACGTACAGAGTGCTAAGAACAGGCATTCTTTATGGAGACGACTGATCTGCTGTCTGTATGTGTGAGAGTTGTACACTTCAGGCTTGGTTTTCGTTTTGTAACCAGATTTACTCTGCCTTCAGGGAATATTGTCTAAGGAAGAAAGGTAAGCAATAATTCTTCTTATTTATATGACTGTGTTGTATTTCCTTTTGAGAAAATGCATGTTTATAGCACATAGTTACATAATACAGCATGATCTCATAACATCTAATGCAGTGTTTCAGTATTTGTTCACATTAAAACTAGACAAGAAAGCCTATTTAAAATATGGCTTTTTAGTCAAAATACACTTGTAGAAATGCTACGCAAGAAAGAATGTAAAGATTTGGTTTGTATTCAGCTTTGACACTTTAATGTTATTTAATAAGACCCTATTCTTCCTAAATAATAATGTTCCTGAAACCTATGGATTTTAGATATTTTGTCTTCTTAAAACACAATTTACTGTGCTTCTGAATTTCCTGTATATAAGTGGAGACTGTTCTCTAGAGGTAGAAGAGGCAGGAGGTTTTACAGCTTAAGCTGTGAATAACAAAGGAATTTGAAAGGGCACAAAATGTGATTATAAAGAATCTTGAAATTTAAATCGTTCAGTAATGTGATCTAGGAAACTGTTTTTCTTAGCATACTCTCAAGTTACTACACTATCTGGAATTAATTAGTTCATTCAGTGCTACATTTATATTCTTCATTTTCACATGGCATTACAACACTTAACAAAGAAAATCCTTGTGCAGAGCAAGGACCAAAACTCTGGTGAAAGTGTAAAGCCTACCTTATGCTACTGTGGTAACAAAATAAAGAGATTCGGACCAAACTTTGCTGAAGAGAACTAGGTGCTTTGGTTTAACTTTTTTATGACAACCATTTTATATTTTGTGTACATCAATATAAGATCTAATGATATAAAGTACTACACTGCAAAAATAATGCAAACAGGGATGTGAATGTTCTGCAAAACCTGCTGGCATTCACATTATTACCACAACAGTATTCTAATATCATATGCTGTTTGGAAATCATGGTCTGTTAACCATTTTGATTCTATGGAGTATTTGCAACCAGAACTTTTTTACTCATCTTATCTGGTCCAGCACTCTGTAGAGAGTCATGGGGTACTAGATGTCCTCATTAGAATCCACAGAGCAGATCTAATATAGACTTTACAGGCTCCTGATGGCTTCCTTTAAGGGTCTGATCCAAACCGTTCTGTGGAGCCACGCTGGGGTCCTCTAATTTGTGTTTATATTACTGAATTTTTAATGTACCACTAACTTTGTCCCACTGCTCCACACTGGCCTCAAGTTTCAAAACATAGAGTGCTGGTCAGGCATAACGCTGTTTCTCAGCATAAGCCACTGCAGTAGCTGCCAGAGGACGTCACGACAGTGTCCTCAGGAGGTGAGGTTACCTGTGAGACTGTCACAAAGTACTCTCAAAAAGTTTGAAAACCTCAGGAAGTAAACTCTGCCTTTTGGGCTGGTGTGTTGTTTCAAGGAAGGCAGGACTGCAGTCTGCCAGCAGGATAGACTGCACACGCAAATGGGGAAAAAAAACATGAAAATCTTTTCAGCCACAGGATTATGAGGGAATATTAGCAATATTACCTCATAAAAAGCATTAAAATATAGTCATCTGTATCATCCATGTATTTTCTGACATGGCCATAGCTAATCAGGTGCAACTACTGCTGGTATATTCAAGATTTAGAATTGTATGTGCCAAAATAAAGGGCTGACTGCAATATTAAACTTCTACCATAACACCATGAATTTTAGCAGTAGTGATTCAACAGTTTATCTACATTATATCACAAGATGCATTAGTCTGGTTTTCACCATGTTACACTTGTCTATGAATGAATTTGCAATGGCAAAGTAAGGGCCAAAACTCTTCTCTATGTGAGTTCCTGATTAAATGCAGATATTCACTTGAGTAAAATTCCCTCTGTGTGTTTGGTGGACTCATGCCCTCATCTGCAGCTAGACAGTGATCATGACACAGTTCTGCATGTGAAAACCACACTGGAGCCCATTCTACTACCACTGGATTTAATAGCGAGACTCCCATCAACACAAAAGATGGATTCATTAGTTTCCTTCCATTACAGCCTTCCTGTGAAAGTTGTTGCTGTTATTTTTTGTTTGATTGTAAGAGTCTGTTTGACACAATGTTAAACAGAAGATGCTTTCTGTTCACCAGGACACGTGACCTGAGCTAAACATATACTGCAACCAACAATTCAGGATAGGTTTATGTGCAAATTGAAGGGACCTTGCCTGTCGTTTTGTTGATATTTGTGCTCACTTGCTTGTCAATTCTGCATTCTTATCAGCTGCTATAAAACACACAGGTTCTGATCTGTAATGGTTGTATCTATTTGGACAAGAGCCCTGAGGACTGGAAGGTCTGTGGTGGCTTTGGGTTTTTTTTTCACCTCCCTATTGCTTTGAATTAATTCCAACTGCCTATGGAAATATGGTCCCCTAAGAATGTAGAGAAATGCATTATTAATAAGTATGAAGTATCACTGGATTCCTCTGCACTCTGGCTGCTGTGAATTTCACACCACTATTCCCAGACAAAATGTTAGGAGGAAAGTAAGACTGAAATAATTTGAAAGGATAACGGCAGCATTTCCAAACCAACCCCTTCGACACAAGAAATTCAGTTAAACTGTTTAGAAGAAAATAGCTACAATTAGTAGGTTCATAGCTACAATTCAAGTACCTAAGCAGCTTGCTCCCTTTTTGATGCCATGTGATAACTGCAGGATGTGATAGAGGTGAACAATTTTGCCATTTCAATTTATATTGTAGAGATACAATCAAAAACCACCTCTGGCTTTAAAAGTATTTGCATTGCATTTCAGTATATCAGATCAGTTTCTTTATGGACCATAAACACACACCTGCACTCTGCTTTTAGTTTCATTACTGTAAACCAAAAGTTTAACCCAAAAGTTCTGAAACTTGAATGATTTCTGATAACTGAAAGGGGAAAATGAATTCTGAAATGGGAATTGCTGTGGAGGTGATCAGTTTCCCAGGTCTCAAGCCAACAGAGATTCTTGTGCAGAAATTAATGTACAGTTAAATTATACTCTGTTATAGTCAGTGAAGTGTTCAATGGAAAAGCCTTTTCCATACTCACCCATTTCTGTTTCTTCTGCCTCTTATGTTCATTCAAAACTGATCTCCAGTGGCACAACAGTCACAACAACTGGCCACCCCTCCAACCTGCAGGTAGCAAATGATGGTAAGAAACTTCATGGAAATAGGAAATGGAGGAGATCCCACCTCCTCTGCTCCTAAAGGCAACGCCCTGGTTGGTGGGGCTAGGGGAGAGGAAGGTATGCAGAGGGGCCTTGAGGATGAGAGACTATATGCTACACACTTCTGACTCCTATACTAAAGCAAAAATAGTAAAGTGTCATTATTAATTATAGGGGAGTAGGAATATCATTAGTTACCATGGGCAGCTCTTCTGTAAACTTGTATTTATACCTAGCATAAGTATCATGTATCAAAACTCCAAGTCACACAGAAAATTTAACTTTTCATTCAAGTATTGTGGTTGAGGAAAAAGTTTCCATAACTCAAAACACTACTACAATGTTCACACACCTACATATACACAGTCCCAGCATTCCTCTTCAGAAACAGCTTTAAGGCTTTTTTAATTGCATGTAAATGTAGCTCCCTATGCCACTGCACCAGTAATATCTGTAAGCTGAACATCTATCTCATAGTAGCTTCAGCAGCTACATCCCATTTAAATTGCCATCATTGGTAATGGTATTTTTGCCTTTCTTTTGAGTGATAAATTGTGCCCTGCATTGTGCATAAAATTAGCATGGATTACTGGAATTCCTTCACTAAAAAGGAATTATTTTCTTCAAAGCTTTTCTGCACCAAATTTATCACCAACCTTTTCATGAGGGGCAGTCTTTGTCTTTGGGAAGCTGATGGGCTCAGTCTGGTTATGAATTGCTTTCACTTCCTGCTTTTTTAGTATTCTGTGTTTAGTTTGTTATACTTAGGAGCTGGAGTGCATCCTTTCCTCTGCCACAGAACTTGATGCTAGGCAACAATAATGATGTGAGTTGCATCTTCTGAATGCCCAGCAGTTGTGTGTGACTTGCTGAATTGCTGAGCTCTCACAACAGTATCTGGAGTCCATGGAAGTATGCACAGGGTGGACATCTCTGTATAGGAATGAAAAAAGTGTCACTTTCTGGTGCTTCAGATTGATTGCCCCAATTTAGGCAATACTTGTGACCTTAATCACTGGGTCTTTATTTTATCTTTGTAAATAAATCTCTGTAAACACAATTCTTTTACTTTATAGGGCACTTTCTGAAAATAATTTAATTAACAAATGTGAGTCAGACAATGCATGGGCAACTGTCAGGGGAAAATCCTGCTGGAAATTAGTGCTCCCATTATCAGTGCTCTGTGGTAAATTAAGAGCAAGGTCTGCAGGTAACGAGGACAAAAAGACTGAATTGCTGCTCATCAGAGTTTATCTTGAGCACAGAGCAAGGTTTGGGATTCATGCCGTAGATTCCTCTGTCTATCTCAGTATTTTCCCATATTGGAAAGCAACCGTCTTGTCACGATCATTCTGTCCACTCAAGGAACCCTGGGCTTCCCAATCCTTTCCTAACAGTTTCACATCCCTACCATTTCCCACTTTAGGTCCCAATCTTTGTGTAGTCAATCCTAATCCTCTCAGATTTTTTTTTTTTTCCTCTCTCACTTTACACTCCTCTTCCTGCCCTCCAGTTGAGCTTTTCTTTCCAGTTTCTGGTTCTTTATTGTTCCAATCTGGCCTTCAAAGTATAGGCAGCTCCAAGCACCCAGACACAGGTGGATTTTCAAAGAGCACCAACAGGTACATCTCCAAGGGAGAACGTCTCCTTTGTTGTACTCCTTCTCTATTGGGTTATTCAAGGTAAGCAAGCACAACAACATTTCCCAAATTTCTAAACAGGTGTAAGGCCAAGAGCTTGCAAACAATGGAATAATAACAAAGATTAATAACAACAAAAATAGAAACAGGGAGGGGGAAAAAAGTCTCCCAATGCAAATGTTCTGTGTGGAAAATACCAGTTGAGTGGTTAAAATCTGGCAGGGTTGTAAGCATGAGAGAACAAGGTCATGTAAATGAAAAGTGCTGAGAAGCTTTGACATAGTCAGAGGTACCTGTGTATACCTTCTACACCAATGCCACATACAGATTTGTATGTGTCTACCTTCCTATAATTGAAAATGATGACTTTATTATGCATGTCTTTTAAAAGCAAGAAGAACATTCTAATTTTGTATTTGGGAAATATATATAGATAACTTGGGGGGATTTCAATCACTAGCTAATGCACAAAGGTCATAAAATTGACTACGCCAAAGAATTTTAAGTTTTAGTGGTACTTTGGGGATGCTAGGGGGAAAAAAATGCAATACAGTTGTTGAGGGATATCATATACGTGTGAAAAAGACTGGATACCTAACCATAATAAAAATTTTTGTTTATTTATAAAGCATTCACCTGATGTCTTATTTGGTACTGAAATATCCCCAACCTTGCTACTGTTTTGGATTTGGAGGGGTCCTTTTATCTTCCACTGCAGCAGTAGCCAAGGGGCTCTCAACAGGTACATACTTCTAAGCAGGGAGCTTACCTTGTTTGTAGATGGGTAGTCCACTTTCTTCCTCAGTTTCTGCACATTCATAACCATAGGCTGGAAAATATTTGCATGACTATATATTTAGCCACAACACCTATCAAGTAAAAAACAACATCATTGTACAAAGTACTGTATGAAGGCAATAAAAAATGACCAATTTTTATCTGACTAAAGAACAGTCACTAACCATTTGAAAAACCAATGTGCCATTTTGAGATACTGAGGTTATCATTTTTGGACAACACAGAAAAAATAAAGCTATAAACTATACGTTGAAGGATTATGCATGCAACTTAGTTTTTGAACAACCTCATTACAATTCTCTAATCTATTTTTATCAAAACTGAAAAGGTAGTGATGAATTGGTGATTGCACTTAAAAGACAGTGTGACTCCCCCTCCCTCTAATGAAATAACTGTGGTTTGAGGCCCTGATTAGGTGTTGGAAACATTAAAGATTTAAATAAAAATAATGAAAAAACCCTAACCAATCACTCTTGGAACGTTCATAAATTTACATGTAGCAGAATGTAATTTAATTTGGATATAAGTCTTTATCAGACTCCCATCTGCTAGTGCCAGTTTTTAAAGCTCCTTGTGTCTCTGACAAAGACTTAAGAACTTATGAGGCCTGTGTTGGAGTGACTTCTAGAAATGAGGTGGTCAATATTCTGTAGATTTATCAGTGGTCACTTAGGTATGATGCAAACAGAACTTTCATGCTCATGTAATAACCTACCATGTAGACAGAGAAGTTTCTGGATTTTCATTTAAACAACTCACAATAACTTACTCATTTTCATCACCCACAGACAGAACACTGCATTTTTAAGGGACAGATCTGAAATCAGAAAATCTAGGGAATAAACTAATATATCCTGGAATATCATAAGTAGAGGAACTTTTTGGCTTAGACAGACATAGAATTCATACCATAAGAACTCAGGGATATTCTTATTGTGTGGGTTTGCTTTTTTAAAATTACTGTCACTGTAAAGGTTACAACAATAAAAGGTTATTATTACTGCAAAGATTGGGCTGGGGGGGGCTTAGTGGTGTTTGTTTGTTTTTTAATATGATTATGAACTGCATCAGGGCTGTGAGCTCATTTAAATTTCTTCACAATCCAAATTTAGTCAATATTACTGTATCTGCATGAGAAAACTGTTTAAATGAGTGACCTGAAACTGAAGTTATATTAAGGAACATGGTGGCGTTTGCACAATTAGGAATGCAGTTTTCATTGATGGTGGACAAATATCTAGTTATTTTAGAAATGCCTGTCACTAAGTTACTTAATAGTATGACACATTTATTCTTTTCCCCCATCTTTAAAGATTTGTTGCCATTTGCAAAACACTTTTAATATTCTTCTCTATGTCCAAACAGGTTTATTGGGTGTTCTGACAATTAGTCTATCTAGATACTACAGACACTACTGAAACTGCATTTAATATCTTCTCTAAGATTAAATTCTCCTGTTGCATTAAAATATAGTCCATTGGGAAAACTTACTTCAAAAATCAGCACATCCAAATGGCAGAGACAGAAGGACCTGCCAGAAATTCAAACTAGTCTGACACAAAGATAACTCATAAATCATGGGTTATTGCCTAGTTTTCATGTTTTCAATGTTGATGACCACCAGTCTCACTACTAATTTCATTCTTTGAAGGTCAGTTTGCTAGTTAAATCATTAATCCTTTCAGAGCTGGAAAACTACTTGAAGCATAACTTTGGATCTTGCTTGTCCCTTTACGTCACAGCAGAGAAATGAAAAGGTCTTAAGTAAAATGTGGAGATTATAAATTTAGCTAAAAATCTAACTATAGTTAAGCAAACGGTAGGAGTGGGGCGTGGGGTGTAGGATTGAGTCATGAGGCAGAAGTTAGAAGGCATGAGACTAAATCTGATCTCCACTGTTTCTTAAGAACAATCCTTGGCAGGGTACTCTACCTAGTGTAATCCAAACCATCTATCTGAATCCCTGCTGTCCTTCTAGTTTCTACTTGTGACCTCTTCACCATCAGCAAAGGTATAAAACTTAGCTGAGAGACACCTTTGCTTTCAGCTACCTGAGCTCTACTGAGCACTGATCACACCCAATACGTTAAATTTCTTCTGATAGTGTAGCTGCATTTTCATTGTGCACAACCTTCAGAAACACACAATAAACTGGCACTTAGAGTAGTTTTTCTTTATTTATCCTCCCTGGAAACTGTAGTTTCACTTTCAAAAGGTAAATCAAGAGCTATTTACAAGCAATAGTAAAACTTTATGAAGCCCCACCTGCTGACTGTGGGCTATTGCAAGGGACTTCACAGAGGGAAAACACATTCCTCAGCAGTCACTTGTCCAACAGACACGTCATGGTGTCTTCCAAACATCTACATATGAGAAGAAATAATTCCTCATCAGAAATGTGTCCTTCTAAATCAGATCATAACGCTATTAAAAAAACCCCAAACAAACCAAACAAAACCAAACCCCACCACATATGTACACTCCAAGCAGAAGTAAAAAGTAAAGGGAAAAAAAAAGTTAAAATTGGCAGCTATCTCATAAGCATCATGGCTAGTGTCCGAGTGGTGACTTCAGACATACAGCATTTGAAATTGCTTTCTTAATGATGTGAGCTCTTTTTATTCTTAAAAACTTACCAAGGCCTCCAGGCTTGTATTTTTAGTTAGCTCTTAGTTGCAAAAGTTACTGAATACAGTTGCTAGTAACCATAGGTAAGAAGGGATTAAAAAGGAAGAGAAAAAACAGTTTCATACAAAGGTGATTTAAAGTGAACCAAAAATTGACCTTCATACTTTAAACCATTTTGCATTATTTTTACTATGTCTTTGCATAACTTGATTTTGGTCAGCAACAAAACTGGAGAAGTATGGAAATGGCTACGATTGCTTATCTAAATTCCCCTAATTTGCTTCTGTGGCCAGCAGGACTATTGTATTTTTTCAGTAAATGGAGTGAAGTCTGTTACAGACAGCCATATAATGGTGCATCTCCTTGAGGAGCAAGTTGGGGAGGTTGAATGTGCCCTTTTCCTCTTCATGGTAAAGCCAGTTTCTTCCAGTACCTGGCCAAGTACACTTGCCTATAGGATTTCTCATATATTGTTATGTTCTGACATATTTTAATAATATTTGATGAGCAAGTACCAATTATAGGATAATGCCAATGCATACTGCAGTTGATAGTACAGTTTCTTCCTCAATAAAACGTATGTAAGTTGGCTTACAGAGAATATAAATGGTAAAAACATAGTTTATTATAAACCCCACATTTATAATATATATATATATATATATGTGTACACATACACTTGCAAGTCAGTATTTTTAACATAATTTCAATCATTTCACTCATATGCAATCATTTCACTTTGTTTTCAACAGGGTTCTGTCACTTGTTGATATTTTGACACTGATAGGGGAATACCTGTATTTTGGCTTTGCAGTGTTTTTTCTTTCTGCTGTTTGGCTTTGCTGATGAGAGAATGTAGATTAGTTTTTAAATAACTAATCCTTCAGATGGCACAGTGGTATACCACAGATCTGAATTTCAACAGCCACTGCAGTGGAGTCAACCTTATCTATTAACTATTAAAAGTAAGACAACTATGGGCACCACAGGCTGCACAAGAAAGCCTTAAGAAGTGCTTTTAATGTTGGGTCTCTGTGCCAAACTCCTGACTGCAATCCCAGCAAATTCTTTCTGTGTTTGTGGAAATCAGTTTCATAACATTTTCCTTGTTTTCTTTGGACACCCTTCTTAAATTTTAAGTCATTCTTCTAACTCAGTATGTTTGTTCCATGTTTGCTTCGTTCTTGCTGATATTCAGATTCTGTCTTTCCATGGTGATCATCAGCTTGTTTCTTTTTCTTAATACTGTTTTTGACTGACAGTAAACACTCATCTGAGGAATTCAGGAGCCAGATTTGGCCAGATTGGTGTAAATAACTAGGCAGACATTCTCCAGCAGTCTCTCAATGCTGTCCGCATGCATTGATGTCTAGAACTTCAAAGACTAAAATAAGGCAAAATAAAAGTAGTAGAAAAACACACTATAAGCCCCAGAAAATGAGCATATAACAAATTGTATCTTTCCATTAAAAAGAATTAGCTTCCAACCACCGAAGAACAATGTGATACCTGTTTATTAAGTTAAATTGTTTTCTTGTTGCAAAGCACAAACATAATTACAGAGGTCATTTACATATGGATGGCATTTGCTTAAGCAGTATTTCTAACACTACATGCATAATTATGATTCCATTTCAGTTTTTGTTAACCCCATGCTTTCAGAAAAAATGCAAACTTAAGGCTGGATACAGTCTCCTGAAACATCAAAATTCTATCCCTTATTTACACTGCCTGTAGCATTTTCCATGAACATAACAACCTTCATCATTAAATAGCTTGACTTGTTCTTTTTTTTTTTTTTGTCCCAGCTATTTGTATTCAAAAACTACTCTAGAACCTCACCACTTCTATGGTCAGAAACCTAATTTCCAGTCTAAATTTATTCATGGTCAAATGACAACCATTTGTTCTTCTGCCAACATTGTCTGCTAGAGTAAATAGTTCTTTCCCTTGCCTACTGTTTACCAGCCTATTGTGTTTTTAGAGAATAATTATTTCCTGTATCAGCTTTTATTTCTGCTAGACTAAACAAGCAAAAATTTAGTTCTACAATCATAGAGAGCAGAAGACCACACTTGCTATCAAGAGCTTCACCATTTATTGGAAAAATGAACTGAGGTTTGAAGGGATTTTTTCAGAGCTAGAAAGATTATTTTGAAATCATTTGATAGATTATTTTTAAAAAAAAATTTGCATAAGACTGCTGGAATGAGATAATTTCTTGAAAAGATTTATCTGCTAGGGCATGCAGCTTGACAGAATTCTTGAAAAATCTTTGTCAGTTTTAAATTTGATGGGAATCTGCTTATTGGGAGGGGAATCTGTATCTATTCAGGATTATTTTATGACATTATTAAAAGGTAGCTTTACTTTATGTGCCCTTCTTGACTTGCTATAAAATACCTTCTTTGATGTTGAAGTGGTGAAGTGAACATATTAAACATAAGTAAGAATGCACAAAAAAATTAATGTTGTACTCTGTTTGGGGCATCCCTGTGGAGCTTATAGCTGTGGTACACTAAGCAGGTAAGCTCTGAACATCTTTAAGTGGTCACATAATGACTATTACCAAAGAAGGAAGAAGTCTTGACATTTTTTGAGTTTGTTAAACCGAGTTTTTAAGGCTTTGATTTTATAAATCCCAAGACCTGCATCTTAAGTAAACCTAGCATATGTAAATAGCAGCTTCAAAAAGTAAAGGGATTGCTTTTTCTGTCAGAAGTCTTTATTTCTCTTGACCCATCATTCACTATCTTTTTAGAAATATTTGAAACATGTTCAGACATCAGAAACTTGCAGGCCTCCACTGCAGCAGGGTGCAACCAAATGATCATTCTGACTTAACAAGATGAATTTTAAAACAGTTCTTTCCTCTAACATCCCTCATTTTTTGTCAGTTGTGGTTAGTAAAAGTATTTGTTAGACTGGGACAAAGCTTTGTCATTAGTCTCTTCTCTTTAGACAGCGATAGACTTACTGTGTTACTGAAGGAAAGGGATTTGCAAAATGCCTTGCAAAGAGAAACATGTCACAGAAAGTAAAACATATAGTCGATGGTAATACTATCCTACTGATTTTCATCTGCTAGAGGTGTTGGGCTAATTAAGAAAGAATTAAATGACACATGACAGATACCAGTCACATTGCTTAATATACTGCTGGAGGATACACAGAACCACAGGGGTTGTGAAAGCCTTGCAAGAACATAAATAAAAGAGAAATAACACACAATTGTTGCGTGCAAGTAGAGTGGGTTTTGCAGATAAACATGGTATACTTGCTTGACAAGATGTTCTTTAAACAGTAGAATTTTGCCATGAATACAGATTTTATATAGTAATTATTTGTTAAGTGATTTAAAATAGCTTGGGAGAGGTGTCATTTATATAAGAAATGTTTGCATTATTCTCTTAATATAAAATTATTATTTTTGCTTTTCTGCAGTACCTTCTGGTGCCATTTTAAAATTAAAATCCATTAGACTTTTCTGAGCTAAGAAAATGTATGGTTCTATAGAAAGCTGCCTCATCAACAAGTTAATATATAAAATGCTGTTTGGCATCTATATGAAGAAGAACCAGAAAAGATTTTTTATTTAAAATGGAGATTTTTTTTTTCTTTTGTCCCTCAGTTGTTTTATTTCCATTTTTTTTTTTGTGTGCTGGACGCCTTTCTATTAGATTTCTTGAAGTTCTGGCTCAGGGCAAAAAATAGATTTTTTCCTAAAGGGATATCTATTAGTATGGAGACAAAGAAAAAGGTGTGTTTAGCCATACAAATTTTTAGTTGTCTTCTCCACTTTTTATACAATTTCCATTTCTTTATACACTCAAATTACATCAACCTGTTAGACCACCTAATTAGACACCTCACTACTGTAACATTAATGTGATTCATCTAAGAGAAGAGGGTTAAGGTGCATATACAGCAGAAGGATATGATTTGGTTTGATTTCATGTTGTAAGGAGCATCAATGTTGATGCTAGAGCAAAAGTGGAAAAAATTCCACACTGGGAACTAGGGGCTGTACATCAGCAGGGATACTGCTGTGCCAACACAGGCTAACCAGGACAAATGGCAGCTGCTGGGACAGACCCCTGCACCATGCTCCAGCACTGCCTTCTACTTCCCCTTTGGTTTGAGGTGCAAGTGGTTTAAAATAATAGAGTCTACTATAATTTTGGCAATCTGTTCCTGCTTCAAAGTAGTTTAATACTTTGTGCAACTCCACGACTGGTGAGGATTTTTCTGTCTTTCAAGTAACACCTTAGAATCATGTGTTTCGGGGCATATCTTAACTTTGTAGCTGACTAGAGTGTTGTATGTGGTTAGTTAACTTGTGGACTAAGAGAAGGCAGTATGTGTGTTGAGCACAGTACATGTAAGTGAGTGTTGAAATGCTACAGCAGGTCATAAATACACCCCCACATCCTCACACACACATTTCCTGCTGCTTCACACACACAGAACTACAATATGCAGGGCTGGTTTAGGATCTTCATAGAGCAAGTAGTCCCAGGTGGAGGAAACTACCAACTGGGAGCCAAAGAGCAGTAATGCAGGAGCTGGGGGGAGATGCTGCAGCTCAGGAGTGTTTGTAGTATCACAGGTTACTGTAATTATTAAAGAATCAGGAAATAAATCATCAATTCCTCCCTTACAAGCACTTTATATGACTACAGGAGACATCTGCAAAATGGTGAAGCTGAAAGGGAGATAAGGCTGCTCACACTCTGTGCTCAAGCTGGATGTGGGTTACTCCCTTTCAGGTGTGTGGTCTAGGCTTCAGGTGATGGGAGTGGTTCCCTGGTTTTTGAAGTTTTGCTTTTTCTTCTTTTTTCATCCTCCCCCCGGCATATCACTCTGCTTTCTCATGAACCGTGTCACTAGCAGAGCATGAACCAGATGTCTCAGCAGGGCTGTTTTCATTTTGCTACCACAGTGTGCATTTACCCTGGCTCAATGTGCTTTCTTTTGCATTAAATATCTTCTTCTCTATCTGAGCTTCAGCTGAACATTCTGTTCATTTTTAAAACACTATCAAAAACAAGAGAGAAGAAAAACTTACATTGACAAATCACTTGCAAGTTCACCTCCAAACTCAAAGTCGCTCTTTCTTTTTTCCCCATTCTGTGACTGTTTTCAGCTTTGTTGAACCTTTGCAGGCTTTGTGTCTCATCCAGAGTCCAGGAAAATGTATTGCTATGAATAAGAATAGACTTTTAGAGGCTTTCAGTGTGAGCATCCAGGTTGAAAGTCCTTTTAACAAATTTAACCAGTTTAATTTACAAAAAAGAATCTTCCAAGCCATTCTACCCTTAGTAGCAGCACAAAAAAAAAAAAAAAAAGACAAACCCAAACAAACAGGTGCTCAAACAAAAAGAACATAGCAAATCCACATATTACTTAAATAAGATGTTAACAAAAAGGGTACTTTTTAAAGTAATACGTGTGAGAGGTATACACATGAATGTTGAAAATATATTCTCTTAAAATCACCCAGTAAGGAAATAAAATATCCATTTGCATTTTGCTCTTGCACATAGGTTTATTAAGATAATATATGTATCTTTTCATATGCTGAGCCCACCTCTTTGCCTCTGCCTCAGCCTGTCCAAGGTGTATGAATATTGACTGTTCAATGTGCACCCCATGGTGTATTATTGCTTACTTAAAGCATAATACTGCGTGACCTTGTTTTTTCTATTAATTATATTTTTCCCTTGTAGGAAAGTGAGTTTGCTCATTCTGAATCGTGCCAAACCGCATAATCTGGAAAGGAATATTGTGGCTCTGCTTGGAAAGTACTAATTGGGCTTCAGCCATCACTGGGAAAGCTGTATAGCCTTTTATTATTTTAACTGGCCAAATGCCCTTTGTTACCACATTAACAGTCTCCCTATGGTGCCTGTAACTTTGATATTATTTTCACTTTTACGCTAAATTTGACCAGATGAAAGACATAAACCCTCCAATAAATAAAAAAATAGCATGTTTTGTTAATCCTGCATTTCAGAGGGAAAATGATAACCTACATCTGCTGGCCAAATTTCTTGTTCAGTAAACCCATCCTGCCAGCTGTTCTTGTTGGCAAGAGGAAAGATAATATTTTGGTATCTTTAATTTCTCCATTTTAGAGCAGAAGTTTTGCTTGTGTCATCATTTAAATCATGCATGTTAACATCAGTCTGGCAAACAATACTGCACTTTATAAAGACCTTGGTTTGGATGGTATCATTGCAATGTTGCAATAAAGCTGTTTTAGGCTATTAAATACAACTTAAGTCACTTACTGACTGTGAAATAGTGCAGGTGCTCTGGACCGTGCTGCTGAAGAACTGCTTTGGAAGATCTTAAGAAGACACTGAAGCACCTAAATAGATGCATTTTAGTCTGATGTGACTGGAGCTAAAGATACATAACACCTCAAAAAGCTAGGCTCTCACCCACATGCCTTGGGTCCTCATTTCATAAGATAGGCTGGACAAGGATGAGCAAAGGGCAACTTAGGTTCAGTCCTTAGCCTTAGGGATGACCTCTGGTAGCAGACAGGAACACTTGCATTTCTAAGAGACAAAAAGTGGTCACCTAAAGCTCTAGGCTTAGCCAGATACACTCCCCACACTGAAAATATCTGATTCAAAACATGTACAGGGAACGTTCTCTCTCCAGCTCGATCTTTGACTGCAAGCTTTAACTTCCACTGAAACAGAAAAAGCGTTCTCATCGTGTTTAAGAACATTTAAGAATGTCTTTCTCACTGTTTAGCCTGCATCTGGGGCTAACCTATAGCAGTTGCCTCATCACCCAACAACCCCCTCTCAGCCAAGAACGGGGATTGAGAAAGGGAGACGAGACTCACAGGTTGAAATGAAAATTGATTTAATGAAACAGCCAGACTAATACCAGTATAAAGTAAACAAAGTCATACTCAGCCCAGAAAAGGTGCAGTGGTCACAATAAACAGGAAAGCAACCATCAGGAACCTTCCCCTTTTATACTGAGTGTGATATTTCTGGTCTGGGATGCACCTGCAGCCAATTCTGGTCAGCTGCCCTGGCTGACTCCAGACTGCTAATGGCCTGCAGACCATGGCTGGCTGGGATTCTGTCCCACCAAAATCAGGACAGTATTCTACCCCTTAGCTCATACCATTTACCTCATGCCCAAGTCACTGCTATTCTTCCCATCTCTCAATACAGATAAACAAACACACAGGACATTAATCCCTTGGTCCCTGAGTCATTTCTCCAGAGTTCATGGAATTAATTTAGTCAAAAATCCTAGGTTCCATCTGTCAGACAGGTGAACTTGGGTGCAGCAGGATGATGTGCCATGCATCTGGAGCTTGCAACCAGTGTATCTTCTACAGGTCCCTTGACCTTGCCTCTTTTGATGGCAAAACCAACTTTCTGAAGTTGAAATACTTTCTCCCCTTTCTCAAAAACTCCTTCCACTCTATTACTCCATACAATGATGTCATGAATGCACTGCAAATGTTTAGGATTTCCACCCTTTTCTAGGGCAGACTGAGTCAGTCCCTGGCAAACATGGGGCTGTGTTTCCACCCCTGGGGCAATTGATTCCAAGTGTACTGGACACCCCACCAGGTGAAAGCAAACTGTGGCCTGCACTGCGCTCTCCAGTTGACAGATCAGTTTCTCAGTGGGGGTCAGGGGGTCTCTATTACTGCAGCATTGCCACTGGTCCACCACTGTAGTAGTGATGGGCACCTTTCATTCCTTGACCCTCAGCAGCCCCACAGTAGAAGAGTGCTCTGAAAAACCAGGTAAACTGTTCAAGTTTTTGTCTCTACCACTGCTCACCAACTGCCCACCAGTACCCCCTTGGGCCCAGTCACAATTCAGTGCCTCTGCCACTTTGCCCAGTCAGACTTATTTCAGCTCCTACTACAGTGGGTTCCTGGTTCACTGGTATCAGCCCTGTGGGTTAAATACTGACCCTCGCCAGCTGCAAGTTGTGTGGAAGAACTCCAACACCTTCCTCTTATCTTCAAAAACACAAACACTGTAATTTGTAACAATTATACAGGTAAACAAACGTAATGCTTTAAGAGAAGAGGTGACATTTTCAATTTTTAAGCTTGTTCAGAACAATGTAGACAATCACATCATCCTAAAAGAAAGGAAAAAAAAAAATTGGGCAAAAACCCATCCACATTCATAGTATTTGAAGCAGGCCTGGAAAGACATCTGACCTGTCACTTGAGTCCTTCTGTATCAAACAGCTACCTTAACAGTAACTGTAATTAAATTAGACTTATTATGCATACTTGAGCAATAAAAAAAAAAAAAACAAACCAAACAACAGACAACAAATCCACTATAGTAGTCATCAAGTTTAAGAAAAACAAAATGGGAGCTTGTAAAAGATGTATCAAAAGTGACAATACCACGAGGAAGCTACTTCCCAGCAGCTTGAAGTCTCGGAGTAAATAAAGAGTAAAGTAAAAAATCTGCCATGGTTAAAAAGAGGAGATTTATTTAGAAGGAATACATCCATCAAGAAGTTGAAGGTGAAAATAGGACATAAACCATAAACATTATATGCCCAAAAAGACAGTGACAGCCACCAAAAACTTGTAGTTGATCCTTTTCTGTAGCAAGCATGACACTTGTCAAGGAGTTAGCAGGAGCAGTAGATTGCTAAGATACAAAAGGAGCGCACAGGAGAGATAGAGCCATGGCAGTGAACTGAATGAATTCTTTGCATCCCTGTTTACTAGAAACTCAAGGAGGTTCCCTTGTTGGAAGCCACCTTTATATAGTATAAATGGGAGAGATGTAAGAAACAGAGAAACTAAGCAATAGCAATTTCATCCAAAACTAGGATTTGTGTCCAGTGAAAGGGGACACTAAAGAAGAAAGCTTTCTAGAATTATGAGTGGCAAAGACCTGTTGAATAGGGAATGGAAGTTTTTGTATCATGAAAGCCAGTGCACAACAATGCATCAAATCATTGATTCAGACTAAATAAAACCAGAAGTATTTCCTCTTATAGCATGTTGGTAACTTTGAATTTTCTTGCCACAAAATGTTGTGGTTTACAGAATTTGACAGGAGTTAAAGACCTCTTGGACAAACTCATCCACCAGGAACTATTAAATAGAAAGACTACCTCTGACTTTGGAAGTCATATAACTAGAAGCTGGAAATAGAAGGCAGCTAACTAGCTATCATTGCAATCATCCTCCACTTTTCATCACTTTTGGAGCCAGGGTACTGGGCTAGAAGGATCTTTTCTGGCCTGAGCTGGGGCAGCCCTTCTTACATCACACTTTAAAGTAGTTCCTGCAGTTCATGGAGAGCTTTCTGTGGATCCATTTGAATCAGTCTGAACAACAAGAGTCAGATAAAGAACTCCAAACAGAAATAAGACTGAAAAAATTACAAAGAGGTAACTAGGAAAGCAGCATCTGCAAGAAATGTAAAGAAAAGTTAAAGCAGAATTAAACTTGCATAAAGTTTTTAACTTTTAAAGTAGAAAGCGGCACCACACACAGGGTGACAGAAAATAACTCTTCATCCCTGTAACAGGAAAAAAATATTCTCTTCTTCACAGCAGGTGAAATGACAAGAAAATTGCAATGTATCCTTAAACTGAAGGAAGCATATTTCTCAGATTAAATTTATATCAACACAATTAAAAAAAAAAAAGCTCTGCAAGTCAATGAATATGCACAGAAAATGAAGACGATATTAATATCCAGAAGTGCAAAAATAATAGAAACATACCGTTACCTATTTTTGTTTGTTTCTTTAAACTAACTGAAGTAATCCCATAGGTACATAATGCATACAAAAATGGTCTTGGTCATGTCAGTCCTCTGTCATGAAAAATGGTTGAATATAACATGTACTTTCATATTTGTTCTGTAAGTGACATCCTCACATAGTAGGAATTGCTCAAGGTTCACCAGCTTCCACAGAACTATGGCAAGTTACAGCAGCTGAGCACCTGCCCAGCATGTACCAAGCTGGCTGACACAGCAAAGGCATAAATCCAGCCGTGAGGAAGTCAGTTTTCAACAAGCTCATTGCACGTGAGACTGTGAACTGAACACTGAACTGACCATATACTGAGATTCTTGTACACCAGCCCCTGCTGGCAGGAGGGAAGGAGAAGAGAGAAGCTATGGTACAGAGCCTGCTGCTTCCCTTTCCTTCAGCCCTTTGCTCAAAGAGGGCCTCCTAAGACTTACACAATGAAGCAATGAAGTAAACCAATGCAGCTGTTGGATCTACAGCTTTCACCTTCATGGGCAGCAGCACACTACTCAGCCCACACAGTCTTGGGGCTGAAGTAACTCAAAGCCTCTCTGAACCTAAGGTAGGAAGGGAGGACCTCCTCCCACAACCTGCACCTATGACTGAACATTGTAAAGCCCAGTTGTCAACCCTCTCCTTAGTGAAATGATGGAAGATTTATTCACAGTTAAACCCAGATGTTTTCTAAATTCACTATCATAAAATAGTCTCAGCCAACAGCAGAGACAGGACTGAGATGCAGTCTAGTGACTTTCCCTCTTAAGGACCTTCAGAGGTTCTTCCACCTGACAAGCTGCTCCAGTGAGAGGAAACTCTCATGAGATTCATCATTTGTTTCAAAGTAACCAGACCTCAGGCCTCTCACAATTTTAGAGTTCCATCTAAGAAATTAGTCTTCTAATTGTCATTCTCAGTTTATCCAAGAATTTGTAACTTTTGTACTAATTCTTTGGCCAATCTTACAATCTAATCAGTAATCTTGTTAATCCCAACCCCAATATTTCTGGTTCTTTCAATTTCTGCTAGCAAAAGTTCTCTCAGTGCTCTTTCCCAGGAAGGACAGAAATCTTCTCTTCCCTTTTCCCCATAGAAATATTTCCCCATAGATATTTCCACTCAAGGAAATATCTGTGTTCATACATGCTTCTACATTGGTGTCCAGTAAAACCCTTAAGACTTAAATAACTCACTTCCAGTTGACCATCTAAATTTTCCATCACTCTAATTTCTAGGCCAAATAACTGCATAAAATAATTTAAACTTTATAATTTATAGGGAAAGTTTTGCTTTGAAATAAAATGCAAATATTGTTTGCATTGCCAGGCACTGAAGCAGAATTGTAGTCATTTAGCAGACATCATAACTTGAAATTAACCAGTTATTTTTGTTTAGGACATATTGCTAGAGAGAGTTTTTCCATTGTAATGCAATTCCCTAGTGAGCCATAATTAACATATTAGGTTGATTTCTGTGTACCCTTGAAAAAATACAAAAGGTATTTCATTATTGTATTAAAGAGATACGTAAACAAGCAAATGTTTCCTGTTGCTGTAAGTTTTAAGGAATTAGTTCTGTAAGCATTTATCTATGGCACATCTAAATTAAATAGCCCTGCTAGAAGGAGGAGAAAAACTTTTGTATTCATTTAGTCATTAAACAGAATCAGGAACAGTTGCTAAAATAATGGTTCCTGATTATTCATTACCATTATGCTTTACTTGTTGGAATAGATACCTGATAAGAATCATACCAGAGCTGTAGCTGCTAATTAATAATTAAAGGCTAGGAAGCAGATGCTAAGTAAGAGGGTAAGCAGAACAACAATACCTCATTTGTTTTTTTCCTGTGGACAGTTATGTGGTTCTCTTTCATTCTCTCCTACTGAGTTTTGCTTTCAGATCTCTACAATACAGTGGACTGAACTAGGGCTGGATTTGGCCTCTTTCCCATCTTGTGGAAAACTCTCTTTCTTGAAATTTGACAAAAAATTCAAAGCCTCGACAAAGCTTATGAACAAAAAGTAATAATAAAGTAAAAGATGTCATTAAAATATTTTGAGTGATTTTTCAGACATTTCAACTGTACTAGAATTGTACTAGAACTGTACTAACTTATGTTTTGTAACTAAAAGCCATTTTAAAGAAACCAAAAATCTTGAATTTGAAATGTCAAAATCCTGGTTTATAAAATTTCATTTTTCAGGGCATCAAAATCTTATTTGACCTATTTCCTACAATGTTTTGGCTTAGACAAATAGAGGCACTTTTGGATTAAACTCATTTTGTCAGAAAGCTCCAAGCTAGCTTTGCTGTCCATGGTAGTCCATACAAATATCACAGGAAACTTCTGGTATATGCAATGGCTTAATCAGCTGGAACTTGAATAGCACGCAGACACATATTTAACTGATCCCCAGATGACTAGGAAATCTGTGTCCCATATGCTGTTTAAAAAGGAAGGTCTTAAAATTTAATTAGACAGGAGAAAGAAACAGTCGTGTTTTTTTTTTAAATCATAATTTCTTTTTTTTCCACTCCATATATCTATTTAAACCCCCTGTATTCATCATCTTATTCACAGACTGCTCTGAAACTGCCTACAAGCTTTGCCACATACTACCTAAATCCACCTAGAATTTTGTTTTATTGGCATTCTGAGAATTCAGGGCACAGAGAAACCAATCTGAGAACCCAGCAGATGAGTAAAACCATTGTGGACAAACACATGTGCTTGCCTGCATGGGAAATTAGCATGTAGTCATTTATAGCACAAATCTACACTTCACCAAATCAGTGTCTTTCAGTTCATATCAATTTGCATGCTCATGTTCTTCCTAGTGGAAGTGCAGAACTTTACACAGCAAATCAAAGCTCTCTGACTCTTCATAAGTAAACTCCTACAAAAATCTCACAGACCTCCAGGATCCATGGACTACATGTGGAAAGCAACACCTGCACCAGTGCTGCAGACTTGTTCCTGCATAGAAACTCTCTGTAATGCTAAAAGATTGTGAAGTACCTTTATACCAGCTTTCAAAAAACCCATCTTTTTAAAGTTCAAATAATTTCCAGTTAAACACACACATGTGTTTATAAGTGGCATGTCCAAGTGACAACAGGGGATCTATGGACTACCATTAGAAAGCTGATTGATTATTTAGTCCCATAGTCCTGTGTTTTCTGGTTCTAATTCAGGGGGGCTTTATCCCATCAGTTTGAGAAAATTTTCCTCCTGCTCAGTAAAGACCTGTGCTTGTGGTACAAAATAGAAACGTTACTACATTTCTTGCGCATAATTAAGTGCTCATGGCACCAGCAGAGACTTCGACTTTATACAATAAGCCTTATTAAGACTCGGTTACCTTTTAAGGTGGTAGGAAAGCAAGCATAGAGAATGAAGTGCTCTGCCAGAGCAGCTTTATCAAAGCCTACAGTGGCAGTTCAGGGGATTACCAGCCGCAGCTGTCCTCCTTCTGCAGGGCAGGGTGCCAGCCCTCAGCTGCTCCATTGCTCTCCTGACTGCAGAACATGTACAAATGCACTTGGGTCTCCTTACAACACCTGCACATGAAAAGCAAGAGGAAGATTCAGAGCCTGGAAAAACCCATCTCAGATCGCAGAGATTCAGCGAATCTAGCCACAGTCATCCCCACATTGAACTGTTGAGTTGGTTCAGGTGAAAAATCATCACAGCTCTTTTGGGGTGTGGAGGGGCAGGGTTTAGATCTGGGTTGTTTTGACAAGAACAACTGAAGGAGGGCATCAGCTGGGAATGAGCAGCTGGGGGCTGCTAAGATGGCATTGGCAGTGAATGGCACCTCTTCCCTGAATTTTCACTGGAACAGAGTTTGAGGGTTAGCCATGGCATCTGAGTTATGGGAGCAGTACCAAGCAGATGTGCCAATACCTGCTTAACCTGCTCTAGCTCGTGTCACTGTCAAGGACATCTGTCTCTGCTCTCAGGCTGGGTGCCTCAGTGACCCTGCTGCAGCTGGGCAGCAAGGTCTCTTCTGTGTCTTTGTGAATGGTTATTTTTCAGAGGCCTGTTCTCCGAGTGATATTTCAAACGCATTTTCACAAGGCAGCCACAAAACCTCCTGCTGTTAGGTGTGCCAAATATCAGGCCCTTGTTGCAACACACAGAGGTGCCAAAGCTCCTCAGCAAAATGGTTGCAAAAATATTTTTGATATGCCAAAAACCAGGAACCTTTTCCCCTAGCCTTCTCCAGAAAAATAATTTTAGCTGCAACTTTTCACTCTGAGACACACAATAGTTCTGAAGATTTCAGCCCATTTGACATCTGAAAGTTGAACTCCTGGAGGCAGATGCTGGACACCTGTGGCTACATTATCCTTCAGTGTAAAATGTTACCACGTCTCTTGTTTCCCCTCCCCAGACCATCATATTTTTCTCAGTAATACCAAGGCCAGCATACGACACTAAAAGCATTCAGAACTTACTAATATGAAAAGGCTGATTAAAAGGAATTTTAAAAAATGAAACAGAAATAGATCATTACTTAAGAATAATTGTTTTTTTGATTGTTGTTCGACATCTGTTCACAGACGCGGCAAAAGTTCTACTTTGTGGCTGGGTTTTATAGTAACAGTTTTGCAGGGGTGCCTTCTTCTTCCTCATTGTTTTCCCTTGGTTTCTAGGGCAAACAATTTTTTCAGGCCTTTAATGAATTAAAGCTGTTACACAGTTTAGAAGTAAATAACTGCATAGTACGGTAATATAAAGCCTCAGAACATATCAAAGGTCATTATATGCACAGTATCAAACTCTTTCTTGCTCCCTTCCTCTCAGTAATCCCCAGGACCTCTCTGCAGTGACTGAGTAGAATTCAGGACAAAACCTGGCCTGAGAAATGTGAGGCTAGCCCTCCTCTTCCTCCCCTCTCCCTGTCATCTGCTAACATTTCCAGACAAAAAATAGTGTATAGAATCCAAAAGGTTTGTTTTGCTGGGAATGCCATCTGCATGGTGGCAGCTGGAGAGGGAGGGAAGGCACATAGACTAATGAACAGTGATAAATACAGAAAGCAGACAAAATTAGAAGTTCTGCTGCTTCCCAGTGTTCTGGATGCTTGTATGCTTCCATTAAGTGGATACAGTTCTTAGACAAGTGTTGGAGCATCTGGATTATTTAGCAAGACAGCAGCTTCAGAACATTTGAACAGAGATGTCAGACAAGCCAGTTTGGACAGAATGCTAAGACTACTGAAAATGCTGAAGTAATTTATGGCTATATTCCATTTTTAACATATTACAGTACAATGGAACTAGTGAGGGGAAAAAAAGATGAGAGTAGTTACAAAAGGAATATATCACAAATCATCCAAAATGAAAAATCAGTGAAGATCTGGAGAGAACATTTCTTGCAGACCAGAGGTAAAATCAATGTCCAGATCATTGACAACTGAATCTGAATTCCACAGAGGAATTGCTGGCATTGCATTTTGATTTCCCATTGCTAATCAAAAGGACTACTTACATTTGAATCGTGCTTTTACACAGTGCTACAGAAAAGATAATTCAATAATTAAATGCCCATTTTAACTTATTCTCTTCCGTGAGTAAGATGATGTCAGAGGAGATTATAGAGATTGAAATTTTTCTCATATGTCTTCACCAGCAGATTGCTAACAACATCTTCTTTATGCAGAATCCCAGAAGGCTACGGTGGGAAGGGACCTTTGGAGATCGTCAGGTCCAAAGCCCTGCTCAAAGCACAGTCCACAAAGCAGCAGGTTGCTCAGGGCCACGTCCAGCTGCCTTTTGAATTATTTCCAAAGACACAGACTCTACAACCTCTCTGGGCAACCCGTTCCAGTGTTTGACCAACGTCATGGAAAAAAAAAGTTTCTTCTTCTGTTTAAATGGAATTTCCTTTGTTCCAGTTTGTACCCATTGCCTCTCACCTCTTTCCTGGATGCCACAGAGAAGAGCCTGGCTCTGTCTTCTTTGCTCCCTCCTATCAGGTATTTATACACACAGATAAGATGTCCTCTAAGCCTTCTCCTTTCAAGGATAATGCATTAATAAATATTAGTAAAACAGTATAAAAGATTTTTTAAAATATATGTTTACTTACTTTGGAAGCAATTCAGAAGTATCTTCCCTGATTTGTCCATGGTTTTCACACTGAACACAGTTCCCAAGATACATTTTAGGTAAGTACCATTGTTGTTAGGAGTTTTATCAACAGCAGCAGGAGACTTTAGTTCAGTAATGTTGTATACTTTCAAACTATACCTAGGTAAGTAAGTTCTTGAGAAACCCTCCTCTTCCCTGAAGTGTTTAATTAGAATAGACATACTTCAGACTTTTTTATCTCACTCTTGGGATTTTTCTAAAGTTCATTAAATCTAAGAGCAATCAATAAGAAGTGAGCTCAGTCCCTGAGCAAGTCTACAGCTGCACTACACCTGAAGGAACTAAATCACACAGAAGCCTTTTAAGGCATTTTAATTTATGGAAGTTGGATTCACATCCATAACTTGATTTGCCTTAACTTTCTTGGCTGTCCTTATTAAGAAGTGCCTGGAAATAAAGATTTCATGTTCAGTGCTGCAGTTCTCCATGTGGAAGACTTAAAAAGAAGGAAAGGACATACACTGGTAAACAAACTTAGATGATGTTAGTCCACTTTAACAAAATCTGTGTGATCAAAAGTGTAAAACTACATACAAGTTAGTCAGTTATAACAAGCTTGTCACTACCTTCTCTTCTGTATTGCAGTAACATTTGCTTGTAGTGCAAGATAAGACTCGGTCATGATAGTGCACAGACATCTGATACCACATGCTGATAAACAGGTTTCTCAACAGACACCATGAAGTTCCTACCACCAGCAGTACATATCTAAGGTGAGTGTGGAAAACCACACAACAGCTGCCCCTAGAAGGTTGCAGATCCATGCCTCCCTTCAGGTGACTTAACCACTAGATGACAAGCCAGCTTCCTCCTCCCTGCCTGTAGAGTTGTCCCACCTTCATCTTTGCACCACCTTCGACACTCACCATCAAGAGGTTTCTGCATGGTTGCCTACCAGAAAACTACTAGGTCTTGCTCTGCTGGGTCAGGTTCCTTGCTGCCTTGGCACACCACAACAACTCGGTGGCCAGGGTCAGCTGGCACTTAGCCAGGCCACACTGTCAAGACATAACCATCTTTACCCCTGGAATATTCCAGGGGTATTAGGAAAGGGAGCAGGAAGTGCTTTGATTCAAAAATGAGTTCCAAAAGCCTAGAAAGCCAATTGAAACAAAGGGATGGCATGCTAACAACTTAATTAATCTGTAAGCACCAGTCAGTTTACAAACACCCTGCAGTGTTTATTTCAAAGGATCTCTTTATTCCATATACAAGCCACAGACAGATTTTCACACAAGTTTTTGATACAAGTTTCTGAAAGCAAATCATACTTCCAGAATAAGCTAAATATATACTATTATGCCTAATTCTCCTCTACAGTGTTCATAATGGATGGGTAAAAAAAGATGAGCTAACATGGATCACACAAAAATGAAGAATATTCAACACTGCCAGACTTCTATAGGAGACACATTACAGCCATTCAGCTTATATCTGTGGGCTCAACTTCTGGCCTTGGTGGAGCAATTCTCTCTGTCCTTTGCAGTTTACCTTAAAATATTTCAATTTGATTAATAAATTCCTAGAATTTTTCTTGAGGAAGAACCTGGAACGACAAGTCATCTGCAATAAAAAGGAAAAAGGCTCCATCAGCTGCAGTGAGTGGTTCACAGAACAGAAAATAAAGCACAAGCAGATTATCATGATACCTTAAAAATATTGAATTATATTGTTTTACATATTTTTTAACAGAAATTCTTAGTCTCAACTAAGCATCTGAATTCCATTTAAATAAAATTAACCTTAAAAAATCAACTGTGTTCTTAGTCTCAAAATTTTTCCTGTATCTTGAGATTTAAGACCCCTCCGCACTGAGAAGTTCCAATACATTTATAAAAATGTAAAGTTTATTGTCTCATGTCAGGTTTTGTAAGAAAATGGAGAAGCTATATGACTCTTGATGTGTAAATAAGGGACAACCATTTATGTGAACTAGTTCTTACTCTTCAGTAGTTCAGTACTCCCAATAATGAAAATGGAGTCAATGCAATGCACGAAGGTCAGATTTTTGATAATCCAAGCCCATTCACACCCCATCAGAGATCTTCAGCTGGTTCTTACACAAACTCCATAGTCAACTCCAACACCATAATTTCAAATCTTCAGCAGATTTGCAAAAGCTAAAAAAAGAGCAAGCAAGAGTACCATGTGTATCCTAGTTTTCTTGAACTTTTCTCTGACACAAAAGCTTTTGTCCTCCGCAAACACTTTCACAGGTATTGACGTTTGTAGATTTTTTTTAAAGTGACAAGTACTATACATCTGTTTTGTTCCTAAAGAAATATTTTCCAATTCAGAAATGGAGCAATGGTTGAGCTGAGTAGCTAGTTTAATAAACTAGTGGATTTGGTAACAAAGCAATGAATTGAAATGACCACAGAGATTTTCATGGAGGTCCAAATGGACTCTGGAAGAACCTTCGCTCCTGCAATAACCTCTGGTGGTCCAGTTTCCACCTCAACCATCTAAAATTACTTACTTCTAACTGAAATGATGTATGGTGTGGTTAATCAGAATAACAATAATCTTAAAAAGAAGCAAACTGCAATTTTAGTTCTGAAGAATGAACCCACCTTTGAATATCTTAGGAGAGCAACATAGCAGCACTTCTTACTGTTCCATCCTCACCAGAATTTTCTGTGCTGGAGGAAAATAAAGCACATTTGTTTTGTGTTTTAGACAGAGATCTTTAAAAAATACCCAGCAACTATCAAAAAAAAAACAAAAAAAAACAAAAAACAAATCAGCAGCCATTCTTGCCATGAGAAAGATCTTGGTGACAATGTCATTTTCCTGGAAGAAAATCTGCAATAGCTCAGGATTTCCATAAGTATTTTGGATTCCTGGAAAAGAAGAAAAAAGGTGTTTGGTTTGTTATGGTTTTAAGTGCCTCAGGGCTGTAATGCTGATCTCCTAACAGTCTTCCACAAACACTGAGAATAGTCCCTCCCATACACTTGCAGCCATGATAGGGAGCAAGGAGCGAGATGAGTCTGTCTCCCTTTTGCTTGTGGTGCTTGAGAAGTAGCCACGGAGGACAGGCCTGTTTCCTGGGATGGGTTACAGAGGTGCATGGTGTCACAGGAGCCACCTCAGACACGCAGGAAGACAGCTGAGTACAGTACAAGGAATGCCTCAGACAGGCTCCTCCTGGCCTTCCTGGCCCTGAACTGTTTGTGTAACCTGCAGCACTATCTGCACTTGCACAAAAACCAGGGTGGTGGGGGTTTTTTTTTGTATTAAGGGAATACATTAGAGATGGACTTCATAGAATCATAAAATTGTTTTGGTTGGAAGAGACCTTTAAGATCATTAAGTCCAAGTGTTAACCCAGCACTGCCAGGTCACCAATAAACCATCGCCCTCAACACTGCATCTACACAGAATCACAGACTCACAGAATGTCAGGGGTTGGAAGGGACCTCCAGAGATCATCAAGTCCAACCCCCTGCCAGAGCAGGACCATCTAGTCTAGGGCAGGTCACACAGGAACGCATCCAGACGGGTCTGAAAAGTCTCCAAGGCAGGAGACTCCACAACCTCCCTGGGGAGCCTGTTCCAGTGCTCTGTGACCCTTACGGTAAAGAAGTTCTTCCTCATGTTGAGGTGGAAACTCCTGTGCTCCAGAACATCTTCTAAATCCCTCCAGGGATGCTGATTCCACCACCTCCTGGGCAGATTATTCCAGGGCTTGACAACCCTTTTGGTGAAGAAATTTTTCCTAATATCCAACCTAAACCACCTGCTGCAACTTCAGGCCATTTCCTCTTATCGTATCACTAGTTACTTGGGAGAACAGACCTTGCCACAACCTCCTTTCAGGGAGTTGCAGAGAACAATAAGGCCTCCCCTGAGTCTCCTTTTCTCCAGGATAAACAACCCTAATTCCCTCAGCTGCTCCTCATAAGACTTGTGCTCTAGATTCTTCACCAGCTTAGCTGTCCTTCTTTGGACACAATCTGGCACCTCAATGTCCTTTTTGTAGTGTGGGGCCCAAAACCGAACCCCGTATTTAAGGTGCAGCTTCATCAGTGCCGAGCCCAGGAGGACCATCACTGCCCTAGTCCTCCTAGCCACAGAAGCCTTTCATGAACCCCATGCTAGCTGTGCCTGACTCTGCCATATGTGTTATGTGGTAGCACTCAAGATGATCTGCTCCATAACCTTCCCTGCCACCGAGGTCAGACTAAAAGGCCTGTTGTTCCCTGGATCCTCCTTCCAGCCCTTCTTGTGGATGGATGACACATTTGCTAATTTCCAGTCAGCTGGATCCTCCCTGATCAGCCAGGACTGATGGTGAATGATGGAAAGTGCCTTGGTGAGCACTTCTGCCAGCTCCCTCAGTACCCTTGGGTGGATCCCATCTGGCTCCATAGACTGGTGTGTGTCTAAGTGGTGTAGCAGGTCACTGACTGCTTCCTCTTGAATTAAGGGGGCTTCATTCTGCTCCCTATCCCTGTCTTCCAGCTCAGGGGTCTAGGCACTTAGGGAACAGCTTGTCTTATCCATGGACCTTCAGATTTGAACTTCTGTTCGTTCTCCTGCTGCCGATGTGCACTGTAATGGCCAGGCACAGACAACATATTCCACTTGTCTCCGTGTTCATCCTTCAGGAGTCAGAAAATGTTCTAATGTGCTAGTAGGAGTGTGGAAGTGGTTAGATCAGTGAATGAATAATGTAATGAATAAGCCAACATTTCAAGACTAATCTTCTAAATATCCTTTTCCACTGCTCAGTGATATACTAGAAACTAGTTTATATTAGAAATTACTTTTAAGCTGAATTTACCACTTCATTGGGGGTCACAGTTTACAAGAAATGCAGACAAATGAGTTGAAAGATAGAAGATGGCCCTATGAACAATGACAGTGAAAAAACACTACAGTAAAACATAAATTCTGTGGTTTAAATGATTTTTTTTTGTTTTCTCTTGGGTGAACAGTCACTACACCTGGACAGAGATGCCTTCATTTTACCCATTAAATATCTTCTGAGGTTTACCCTCTAGCACACGGAGAGGAACAGAGTCCTCTGAGAGGCAGTGAGAGCAGCAGCCTGGGGTAGGTGCACCAAACGCTGCCTGGAGGAACCTTCCTTTTCATACACTTCTGAACATTAGGATGCTGCCTGGCTGAGGGAAGTACTTCACATTGTGTGTTCCACATTAAAAAGATTGGTTAACATTTTAAAAGGGAAGATCGCAGTGTTACCTGGAAATAATTATTACAGAATCCTGCGAATTCATATTCTTGTTTTCACACATATTCATTCATGCAAAGGTGGAACCTGACCCCAAAATTTTATTCAGGTGAATAATCTGCCTTTGACTTCAACAGGATTCTACTATTTATGAACAAAGCAACCAAGTCAGGCTTTGCATCTGCACAGTAGCCTCCATTTGTCTACAAGTGGGCCTCTTATGTTGTAAAAACTCCTAAGTCATGCCAATTTGTTCAGATGAGATTTCAAATCTCCTTTTTTAATATTCAGCTTCAGCAATATGGAATGCAACACTGCCAAATACTCCATAACTGTTCTACTGTGATTATTCACATTTTGATTAGAAAATTCTCATAAATATGATTGCACGTGGATGTTGTCACCTGCCTTGTGGTAGATACATCATCTCCTCTGTGCAATTAATTACACAAACACTGAAAAATGATTTTATGACCTGGAATGGAGTTTTGATAAACTATTCTGAAGACACATCTGAAATATAGCCCAGGAGAATCCGCAACGAATTCAAATGATTTATGCATATACAATAGCACATACAGCCTCCAAACCAGCTAAAGACCTGCTAGGAGTAGCAGTAACTCACTACCTGCTTTGAAATGAAGAATGTAAAAGAGACCATAACTGAGCAATGAGGCACTGAATCCTCCAATGGGGGAAAGGTGAGGAGAACACATAATTTAGGGGATTTACAACATACTGGTACTTTCTGATGGGGTAGACAGGAGAGGAAGGAAAAAGGAACAAGTATGGTTTAGATAACAGACACGGAAAGCTGCACATTAGGCAATTAATACTTGGTCTTCTGAACCACAGGTTCAATTCACCCATTGGTTCAGGGAGATGGGCAGCAACAACCCAACCCTCCCCAAAGAGGTAGCTCTCAGTGTGGCATTCTCTTAGCCAAGTCAGTCATTAAACAGCAGCAAGCAGAAGCAATTGCTAGAAGCTATTTGAGTATTTTTTCACATGTGGGCTAGAAAAGAAAGAGGCTGTAGTATTGCTGTAGGAACCCAGAGACCCAAAATACCCAGTATGGTGAGCACCATTCTGAAAACATTATACTCTCTTATTCCTCAGACCAAATAATTAGATGCCTCATATTGAAAAAGAAATACACTAAACAAACCAAAACAGTAGGTTAGGAGCTGGAAAACAAAACCAGCTAAACATTCATAAATCATGGCTGTCTTGTAACATAGTAAAATTCTGGGGCATTGTCATCTGTTGCTTATTACAGTTTCATTTAAAATGGAATTTTCTTTGTTTCCCTGCAACTTTTGTGTATCCAGATAATTACAGCTGTATTACTGTATTATTTTAAATCTAGTCAGCAAAGTGAATAGAAAGGCCTATCTCTGCATTATTCTGGCCAATATTACATGTTATTAAATAAGAAATGGGAATTAAATCAATTTTAATGCACCACTTTAATAAGATGACAACCACAGTTCTAGATTGCAATTATGGAGATAATTACAATTTCATTGGTACTGCTTAAGATTAAGAATACAAAATTTACCTTAGATGAACAGTTCATTATTGAAGACAATGTTAACATCCAAGCTATTTTTCTTCTATATCGTATCTTGGCTTGCTTTACTTCTTACCTTTGGTTGTTTAATAATGGCATAAAGAATTTTACAAGTAAGAGTATATCAAAATAGGGAAGCTGGTTTAACGTCAAATTTCTGTACACTGATTGGAGAAAAAAACATTAATTTTGAAACAGCTCTGGAGGCTGAGTATAAAGATTATTGAGCATAAGTTTTATATATGCAGAAAAATTGCTTTTGCATCAATTCACTTTTAAAATGTTAATATATGCATAAGAAAATTGTGTTTCTTAATCTCTGAAGAAACACTTATCACTAGGAACCGCTTAATTCTTTTCCTGTGCTTGATTTATTAGCTTATGAAATTATGCTAATAGCTTGCCTGTTAATGGTTTTGGGGCTCAAATGACCTGATTTTAATAATGAAGTAATTTATGCAGCAAATGTAATCAGCATCTATGAATCTCACTTAAAAGAACGTATCAGTTATTACCTATGCTAACAACAAATGACTGTCAACATGGTACATGCTGTATGTTGTGACAGGGGACTGGGATGTGTTCAGCTCAGCCCACCCTTTAGGCTGGCTGAGTCCCACCCCGAGGAACCACACCAAAGCCTGCAACTGCAGCTCTGACAACTGTTTACAGACCTCCAGTTGCAGACTGACTTCCTCATGTGGTCATCTTCTGAGGAAAAGGACAAGAGCAGGAGATAGGCAGCACCAGAATGGAAGTCTAACTTGCAGCCAGTAGGAATTGCTGCATGAGTAGAAGACCTCTGTGGCACAGAGACCTCACACACCTGGACAAAAAGGGTTTCAGGGAAAGGGGAAAGTGTTTGTCTGGGGAAGGAGTTGTAAGTCTTACAAATTACAAAAAGAATGGCACTTTTACTAAGGATTTGGCCTGTGTGGCACATAAAAGATGCAATCCCCTGCAACATTTGGGAAGCCCACATGAAGCAGACCCTTCACACAGATTCTTTCCTGAAACACCTGTATTTACAGACCTGCTTGCTGTCAGGACATATTTGAACTGTGCCTCTGTTCCCCTGCATCATTTATGGTGCTCTTCGCCAGGATGAGAAAAAGTTAAAGACTGGGCTTTGAAAAGTAAACAGCAATGCTTGCTTTGCAGTAATGTGAGCTTGTGTTTTGATAAGCTGTTGACCATCAATATTCATTTTGTTATAAAAAATTAAAAAATATATTACTAGTTGCCAAAGATGATCTAACTGTTCAAGCACCCGGACAGCAGCTGAGGGAAGTCAGATTGGATATTAGCCAAAATGTATAAAGTCAATGGAAGAAAACACATTGATTCAGGAGTGCTGGATCTTTTCTTCCCCAAAGAGATGCCTGAAGGCCAGAAGTCTCCCCTTCCAAAGACCGACTATATTTTGTAATTAATAAACACTTTGCTTACGGCATCTCAAGCATATGATACAAAACTGTCTTCAAACACCATTTCCAGAACTGTTCATTTGACAAAGCAAACAGGTGGCATGTTCTGGAATGTGGCTAATGCCCTTTACTCCAGACTATTAGCTTTATGCAATTTATTTAATATCTTAAAGAGGAAAACAACCAGATGTCCCAGATACTTTAGCTTTTTTTAAATGTTTTATCCCAGTCATAAACAGATAGCATGTATGGCTCATGCAAAAGTAACTGTTGAAGTATGGCTCTTTCCATGGAGCACAGAAGCCTCACTGCATACTCAGGTGCACACAGTGCTAAGGCAGGGCATCTGAAGGACCTCATTAAGGGGGTTGTGGTAGAAAAGGCAACCTAAAGCCCAGGCTGCTGCCTGCATATAGCTTCAGAGGATGGCAAAGCTGGCCCTTTGCATGAGCCCTGGACTGGGCACCGCAACAAGAAAAGTGATGCAAGTGTCCCTGTGGAAGCACAGACAGGACTCAATTCTGCAAGCTGCAAAGTCCCCAGCTCCCGAGGAGCCTGGGCTGGGCTGAGCTCCACAAGCATAAGAGCAAACTTGATCAAAGCTTATGTGTTCGCTTTAGATGTGGATGCCCTGCACGCTGTTACCATAGAGCTGTGACAGCTCGGTGAGCTATCACCTCTCAGCCGAGCTGCTGTCGCTGTGTGCACGCTCCTGCCCCGATCTGCAGAGAGATCTTGTTCAGTCTCGGGGACAGTCTGCTCGAGGAGTCCCAGCTGCATGGCCCTGCCTGCTTAGGTCCCTCTCACAGGCCCAGACATCCTTGTCTTGCCAAACAGGATTTCTGGAGGTGCAAATTCCCCTCCTCCATTTTCCCGTGTTGTGCCTGGAGGACATTCCCCTGACAAGCGGGGCCGGCTGTCGGTGGAGGCAGGGTCAGGAAGGCAGAAAATAAAAGGAGAAATTTCAAAGTTCAGACAGTTTTCTTGGCAAACTGTAGCACCTCAAAGGGGTAAGTATCTGTCTGCTGTTTACTTGGAAAGCTGACAAGAGCAACTTTGAGCTGACAAACCATGCTCACAAACGCCAGGAGGCTGGAACGCTGGTGCAGGCTGCCCAGCAGCCACACAGGGAAACACCCGCAGAACCGCCACCCGAGCTGCAGGAGCCGAGAGGAGAATCCCCACACGCTCCCTCTGCCCCGCCTGTGGAACCTCAGCCCCCTGCCTGGGTCAGGCCCTGAGGCCCTGTGCTCCCCCCAGGCACGGGGGAGGGGAGCGCTGCCGGAGCTGCTGGAGCTGCTCGCTACTCCCTTGCGAGAGCTGGGTGGTGGAGAGATGGTGGCTGTGGTTGCCCGTGTGTGGTGGCACTGCCCGCCAGCAGCCTCGCCTGCCCGCCTTCGGCTCTGCTGCGACGCAAGGCTGCCACCCTTGCCCCTTCTGCAGAGGCACGGAGGTGGCCGTTGGGGTTAGGAGGTGCGAGTTTGCCTTGCTGCACTGCGTTTGCTCTGGCTGGCAGCTTTCTGCAAGGGGGGGTGAATGGAGGCACATGTTTGGTGGGGGAAGGGTGTGAAATCTGGAGGGAAGAGCCAGGGGACCCGTGGTGCCTCCTCGTCTGCTGTGGCTTGGGAAGGGAGGCACAAGGAGGAGGCGTGCAACCGTAGCTACTTGACTGCAGCGTGGAGGGCTGTCTGAGAGGTTTCATACTGGCATTTAAGATGCAAAAAAAAAGCACTGACACACTGAAACACCAGTATTTACAAATTTACAAACCTGCCCGGGTATAATTCAAACACTGCAACTCCAGAAATTAGCTTGGGAGGAACCATTCTTGCAAACTTACCTGCGTTAAAGCAGAACAGAAACATATCACAACACACACAGAATGGTAGATGATTTGAAGCTATCAAATTGTTCATTAGCAGGCTTAAATAACAACAGACTGTTAGCACAGCCATCTTCATTTCATGCTACTCTTGTTTCTTACATTGTGTCTTGATTTAATATTGGGCTTTAAACACTTCTGGGCAAGGATTTGTTTCCCTATATACCTGCTTTACCCCTTGTAAACAGGCCTGTGTTCCAGCTAATGCCTGCAGTTTCTAAAACACAATCAGCAATAATATTTATTGCTTTTTTGTTCACCCATCCAGAAAAAGAAAATTGTTACCAGAATAACACTCAGAACAATAACAGGATGCAAATGTGCACCCTATTCTTCCAGCTTGCATGCTTTACTCCAGAATCATGCCAGTTCATGTGGAAGTCAGCGGGAAACCTGACCAAATGAGGACTTCTGATTTGAGTCCCAGGCATCTTTTTGCTGGATTTATCACAATTAATGGCCTTTTGTTTGTTTCTTTTCACATACTAGGAATGTAAGTAGGCCACAATGCCAAATCTGCACATTTGGTCAAAAAAATTGCTGTGATTTCAAAAGTAGGTGTGAAAAACACCATGTTGCAATCTGGGAGGAGAATGAAAATATGGGACTCAGTGTATTTGTGATTTTTAGAAACAAAAATGAGAAAAAAAAAAAAAAACAAGCCAAACTTCCAGTAACATCACAGAGCCTTTCCTGAGTCTCATCACTCTTTATTTTAACTTTAATTATTGCAATCTCAGCAGCCCAATATTCTTGGATGAGCTTGCATGCCCGCAGAACACCCTGATTCTGTCTAGGAATGGTTAACCACAAGGATACAGGGTTTTGCACATCACTCCCTGCTCCTTCCTACTGTATCAAACATCTCCTGCCTCCTTCCATGCAGCTTCATGGCTCTTTGCTCAATGCTGCCTGTGGCCCGCCTCTTAGAGCATCTCTTTGCTCCCCCCTTGCCAGCAGAGCAGACCCAGGCCGGGATGACCTCTCCCTCGGGATCTTTTGTCTCCTGATGTCTGACAGTGTGGAGTGACAGTGAGCAGGATCCCCACCCCAGCGCTCCCACAGCTCCCACGCCTGCCTGCAGGCTTCTCTCTTCAACGTGACACTGATCATCGTGACACAAAATGGTCACAGATATCACTTCCTAAAATTCAGGAGCGTGACAGCTAGAGACAGAATCGCTCATCTATGGCCTGAAGACTATATGGATTATTCAGGTCAGGATAAATCAGGATGGATATTTGCCCTACTTCCATATTCCAGCTATTAATAACCCAAAGCACGCCAGATTGTGGCTTGTTCTGTGCGACTGCACAAGGGAGCCACGCTCCCTCCCCCCACGCCTCCACATACACATGCACAGACTAATATTTTTGGCTAATGTTTGAAAGCCATTCGCAAATCCAGCCTCTGAGCTCAGAGTCAAGCCCCAAGCACGTGGAAGCCCTCCTTCACCAGGCACGAAAGGGAAACCAAGCCAGCCTGTAAAAAGATACAGGAGACCTCTCCTGGTCTACTGCCCCAGAAACCCTAAAGAATACAAGCTGCTGCTTCTCCCTGATTTTTTCAAGCCACCACTCAGTCAGTCATGGCTCACCCCGTTTACCAAGCACACTGCCATAAAATGGGCATTCTTCTGGGAAGAGCTGGTAGATAAGCTGCTGAACACCTACCCAGAGAAGCACAGCCACACTGCTCCTGGGAAGCTCTCTGTCCATCACACCATTCAGGATTTCAGGATGAAGAAGCAGCACTCCCTCCCCAGTACTGAAACAAAGAGGTCATACAGCTACACCATTAAATGACTTTGCACCTTCCCCAGCGTTAAAACAGTGAGTAAATTATCCTCCATACTGAGTCAGCACTCACCCTTTAGAAGGATGCAAGCCAGAAATTGTACAGTGTTTCTTTGAAGAATACTAGCTTTTATGAACCAACATTAAAATTTTGGAAGATTAAGCCCTCAGAAGCCTGAAGTTCTGCTTTTCAAAACCCAGCTTTTGCTTTTTATTGCAAAAGAAAAAATACAGATATTTTTTCAGTCCACTGACATGGAAGAGCTCTCCTGACAGCTGAGACAGCTTCTCTGAATAGAATCCCTCTGCTCTTGGGAGTTGGAAAGCTCCTCTCTGCCATCCCTTTTGGGTCACTTATGCAATCTGCTCTAGCAACTGGTGCCAGTTCAGTTCAGCTACAGGCCAGGCTCTTCGGGACTGTCTAAATGCCTAGGAATAAAGCCTTTACACTTCCCCCAACCACCATATTCACGGCCTATTACTGTAAAGAATTACTGCTAGTTCCAGTCCATAAAATGCCACTGGTTCCCATATTAATTCCCAAAAGAGAGCTCTTATGCAGCAACCGCACCACACAGCATTAGGCAGCAGTTGAAGTCTCCTCTCTCTGTGTTTCTAGACACTACTCCATATTTTATCAGCTAAAAGCCAAGCAAAGTTACAATAACAAGAGCAGGTCGAGTGCCAAGAGCAGCATACAAGCCTCAACAACACTCGTCCCCCTCTCCTGCTTCTCCCACGCTGCTCTGTCCACTCTTGACTCTGATCTCACTGAGTTGATGTGAGGCCTCAGTGACTGCAGTTTACAATCCCCTGCCTTTTGTCCTCTGCTGAGCACACTGCTAGTATTTCTGAGCAGTTTCAAACAGGCTCTTCCTGCTCAGCTCATTTAATAACTAGATTTGCTAGATTTCTAGCCATTATTTGGCATAGGGCATAATAAATTCTTGGCAAGTCCTATCTTGGGTTACTGTCCCAGAGATTCTTAAGGCTGGGGAAATAAAAGTGTCCTTCACTTTATTTCAGTAAGAAGACCTATTTTTTTTCTGCTTCCTTTGATTCTAATAATAACATTATCTTGGACAGAAACATCTTCAAATAAATACTGGTCAGAGGTTTCCTGAGGACTTAAACTGAGAGCATGTTAATAAAATAACAGTAAGCTCACTCTAGCCTCCTCCCCTGCATTGGATTGTCCAGCTAAAGGAACTGTGCTTTTGCTTACAAAGGCATGAGTTGGACCAAATCCTCCACAGCAGTCCAGGAAGCTGGGATGTGCTGATAATTGTTCAGAGCCACATTCTGATTAACATAGGTACCTCCATTTCCATGCATACTGGAGCCTCCCCAAGTGGAAGCAAGAAGAAGAAAAATCTCCAGAGTTGTTACATTAAAAGGTTAGTGAGGAAATGATGGGCAACCTAGGGGAAAAATTTTTAAAAAGTGTAGCACTCCCACATTACAAACATAATTTAAAATGCACTTTCAAGGAGGAAAGAAAATGAAAAAAAAAAAAAAAAAGAGTATTTCCTTCTCTTTCCATCCTTGCTAACAGGATAAACAACAATCTGGGTTGCCCGCCTTTCTAAATTCAGGGACTGAAAGACATCATTAATAATGGTAGAGGAAGCACAGAGAACAGGCACAGACAGCTCAGGGAAGTAGACAGAACCCAAAGGTTTTCAGTGGAGCTAATCTAGAAGCAGAGGCAGAAGGTGAGAGGGAGACACTGGCCCAGGTTGCCCAGGGAAGGGATGCCCCATCACTGGAGGTGTGCAAGACCAGGTTTGATGGGTCTTTGAGCAACCTGGTCTGGTAAGAGGTGTCCTTGCCCATGGCAGGGGGGTTGGCACTAGATTATCTTTAAGGTCCCTTCTAACCCAAACCATCCTATGGTTCTACATTTTCTCTCCTTATTGCCTACCCCTGTCCACCAAAATCTGAAGCAGGAGATTTGATGCACCTTTCCAACACTGACCCTCAACATCTCACTAAAATAGACTATGGCTTATCAGCTATGATAGAGCCTGACACTCCTAACGGGGTAAATTTCAGACCTATGCTACAGGAGTTAAGAATGACTTATAGGCCTACAGCTGGAACTGTAAGAGGGTGTCAAAAATTTTTGAGAGAATAAAGAAAAAATGGGATTGTGTCCATGTTTTTCCATTTGAACACTGGAAAGAGCTTACTTTTGAGCTACAGTCAGCCTCTATTCACTGTAGCTGCTTATTGCTGTATTGGATCCCACATTATAATTAGCAAATGAAGCATCAAATCAAGAACATCTGATTTCGTTTGCAAACATATATATACACAAGATGATGTCTGTCAATGCAAAATACAAAGGCTTAGCAAATTGTGTGATTATACATTTCCTGCAGATTTTTCTGCTACTTTTCATATAGTATTTGAACACTGTGCGCTAACAGCTTTTCATTATTTAAATATTTAAGCAGTTGATTACCATATTTCTGCATTATAGAACTATGAAATTTGGTGCTCTTATATAACAGGTACAAACATAAAATTGACATTGTATGTGAGGGCCTTTTGTTCAAATATTATAGTGGCTTTGTGGATAACAAAACCACATATAAAATGTGTTTCTCTGTAATCACTACTTATTTTTATTAGGGAGGCCTGCTGGAGCTCTTACAGAGTTATTTTTTCCTGCCTGACATTACTAGTGTTATTTTCCTCTACGCATACTTCAGAGAATCACTAGTCCAATAAAACCCTTACTTCCTAAGGGAAATTCCCCTGCAGAACGCTGTCAGCAAGAACAGATACCACACAAACAGGAGGAAGACACATTGGAATCAGCTTCTCAGACAACTCTAAACTCATCCCCATGTTCCTCTACTCAATAAGACAACAGCTCTGAGCTTGAGCAATGTGAGGAAGAGATGCAAACATACTAACGTTCATCCTGGAAGGCTGCTGAGAGACAAGCAACAATTTCACAGCAGCATACTATAGACTTATTAAATGTATACACATTTATTACAGTAATATTAAAACAACAAACTCCTTCTTTCATATATCTGTGCAGCTTGTGCACAATGGGAGCCTCTTTCTGCCCATTTTCTGCCTTTTTCTGTGTCTGGGTGCTACTCCTTGATCCAAACAAAAAGCAGCAACAGCCTCTCCCTCTTTTTCCCCTCCCATGAGTATTTGAGATTCACGTGGCTTTGTTTACTTCACTGATAAACCGAAAAAAGACTAAAAGGAAGGTCAGATCCTCACAACAGTCTATTTTTTTTTCTTTATTAAAAGATTATATTTACCTGTCTAAAATAATTTTATTTATTCATATAGCAGGAGGTAGGAAGGACTGTGGAGGCAGAACTTGAAGTTAAATAAGGTTTTGCAGAGGTAATCAAGAAGGGCTCTCAGAAGATAATTCTGAGAGATCAAAAATCAGTTTAGCTCTTGGACACAACTTGGGTGTTCCTACTGACAAGCATTGTCACCTAATTCCTGAGAGGATTTCATCAGCGTTACAAAGGACAGCAATAATCCCACTTAAAATGCCTTCTACAAAAAGACTTCTTTCACCAAGGAATTGATTCACTAGGGAAGTCATTTCTCTAACTAGCACCAAAAAAAACAAACTCATGCTCTTCCCTGACATATGTCTATGAAAGATATGTATCTGACACATGCATGCTCTTCTTAGTTGCAGCTGTCTATATATGCTAATCCAGGAATAATTTATGTTTCTGTTGGGACAAACAGGAAATCTAAAAGGACCAAACAGAACTCCATGGCAACTCCAGACTGCACAACTATTACTGGGCAGACTTGGAGCCCTGCTGAGGACAATATGTATGCTTCAACACTTAAACATGAGCATGTTCAGTGAATGAATTTCTTAAAAGAGCAAAAATTTAAGAAGATACTTTATTCAACTTCATCAGTGTCTTGAGTTTGTGACAAATTTTGACAGTAACTCAGGCCCAACTGAAATATTTTATTTAACTACCTCTGTTTTGAAGCTGTAAGCAGTAAAAATATTTTTCTTAAATGACTGATGAAAAACCTATCTTGGTCACAGTGTGATGCCAAGCTAGCATGGCAAAATAGCAAAAGCATCAGCTACCATTGTTTTCTGGGGTGCCCAAAAAATTCCAGTTGGATTTACAACATGAGCTGAAAGTGTGGACATGTTCCATATAGATATGAAACACAGGATCTCCAAACAGATGGTGGGGTTTTGCTGAGGGACTTCTTTTTGACCACAGTGATCACTAGTAATTCAATCATCACTATCTAGTGACTCAGTCATTAGGGCATATGAACCAGAAGTAGCAACATGTTTTAGGACACTGCGGAATGCACACATAAATCTTCAAGTTCAGAGATGGACTGTGTACATCAGAGAAGTTTATTAAACTTCCCTACAATTATTTTCCATCCTTTTATTGACCCTAAAATAGATGCATGAGGCCAGAAAAACAAAACTATCAACATTAGAGATCATCATTAACACCAAACATTAGAGATTAAAAGACTTTCACCTGCATCTTTTCCACCTCCTCTGCCCCATACAACAAGCAGCAGTTTAGGGGGGGAAAAAAAAAAGCAAATAGTAACCAAAGCTCCAAGCAAACAACCTCAGCCTCCAAGACTGCTGTGGGCTAGAGAATTAATCTTGTATCAAATATGTAGACAGACTTTCTTGAGGAGATATTCTGCACTGGGAAAGAGACCATACCTTGTTCCATGAAGCCATCTCTTAAACTGTCTGTGTATCAGCTGGCCTACCATCCTGGGAGGCAGACTGGGGAATATGAATGGGAAGTCAGAAAAAAAGAAACCATTCATGGACCATCATTGCTTTGCCAGTAAGCACACTTGGCCTTTGAACTGGTTAAGCTTTTTAGCCCAGCTACACTCCGATTCAAGGGTTTAACAGTGCCTTGGAGAGTCTGTTATGGGCCACCCACCTTACAAACTGTACTGAGCTGTAATGAGCACACTTCACTCAGTGCCAGTGCAGACAGACATAGACAGGGACAACATCCCAAATATCGATGAGAGAACTAGAGGACAGTAACAATAGCATCTCTCCTTAAAAGCTGCTTTGGCCTTGCTTTTTCTGGTGGGATGAGGCACATAACTCACCAAACTGAAAAACCATGAAGCCTTCCAAGTTAAACCCTGGCATATGGACACTAGGTGGTATGCCATGTGCTACGGGTGAAGAGCCTCCTTCTGAGCAAAATGAGCTTCATTTTCAAAACAGTGGTTTGGAGGTTCACCCATGCAGGAGTGAAATCATCAGACTGAGGTCAGTGATGTCATTTGGGACAGCCCCAGACCACAAAGTACAGTCATGACTAGCTTCTCTTCAAGTTTCAGAGTGCCTGGAAGTGCTCAGTATCCAAGCTGGTGTTTGGACTTTTTTATAGAGGTAAATTTCAACCACAGATATGAAAATGACCAAGGGTCAAATATACAATGAAATGGATATTCTGGGAAGGGAAGGGAAGAGGAAGGAAAGGGCAAAAAATATTACTAGTGTATGGGAGAGCAGGGAGAGAGGACACCAAAGAAAGCAGACAAGGTAGGGCAGCAAACCTCCATGACCTAGAGCTCTGAAGTTGGGCATCCCAGGAAGGTCCAGCTGCCTCTTGCCTGTGTCTGGTACTCTGAGCTAAAATCTTTAGTGACAAAACCAAAATGGAACCCCAAACTCTTATTGCTTAGCTGTACTTTCCTGAAGTTTGGCTCAGGATATTTAAAGGTGCAGGAGCCAAACTTTTTATGGTTTTAGGCTTTTTTAACCTGGGGCATAAATTCTGGGTAATGCTCTAGGTGGTTGTACAACAGATTGCACCACCCCATGTGCCACAAAATCATCTGGTGAGCTGCAATGCAGTTTGCAGCATCTATCCTGCAGACATCCAAGATGAAAACAGTGATGGCAATAGGTGTCTTAGGAATAGCAAAGGAGGTGTAGGTACCATCTGCCTCTTCTTGTGTTAAGTTCAACCAAGTTACTACCAGCTCAAGGGGATTAGAAAACTTTATTACATTCACTCACAAAACCAAGGAATTAAAAATAAAAGGAGAGAGAAAATGTCTCATGTTCAAACAGTGAAAATGGAACAAGAGCAAGCCTGGTACAAATATCATTTCAATGAAATAAACAGGGGAATTCAGTAGATGCCAAGAAATTTATATTAAAGAGTCTCACTTAGGAAATTGTAACAGCCTGCATAATAGGCTTCAGCATAGTATTTTCATATGACATACTAACAACAAAAGCAGATGAAATTTCACATTGTTCATGGTGAAAAGAAAACATTAGTTCTTTTTTCCACTGTCTTTGCTTCGGTTTAATCTTGCCCCGGTGTATTTTAACTGAAGCCAATTCGGGATGTTAACAGCATACAAATATGCTTTTCCCATGAGCTGCCAGGAAAGGGTTTTTTAGAGCTGGAATTGTGTTAAGCTGATTACTTCTTTTAATTTCTTCTTAATAATAGAGGATTTTTAATTGTTTGAATCCTAACAGCTGATATAACTGTTTAGAGAGTCAGGGAATGCAAATGAAGACTGAGAAATTCTTTCACTATAAAATCAGAACTCTCTCCATGCCATGGCAACAGTAATTTTTCATTAAATTACAGATTCCTCAGGGCTGCTGTCTCCATATTGACAATATCATTTTATAGTGAGAGGAGGTAAGGGAAAAGAGAGATCTTACTGAAGAAATAGAATTATTATGACGAGCAATTAACAACATATATCCCAGCATGTCACAGTGGGTCTTTTCCTTTCATTTCATGAAATGGACTGATTATAAAAGTGCTTCCCATTTGAGTGCCTCAACCCTAATACAGTTTGCATCGGGCTACATTTTCCCTCAGGCTGAAAAATACTGACATCAACAGGAACACTGGATGTGTTGAACCTGCCATCACCAGCCTGAAAAACCTCTGTCCTCGCTATTGCTAATACCTCCTAGTGAATTGCCTGCCTGAAGAGATGGGGCCAGCTCACTTCCACTGAGGGGTCTGCTGCCACATGGAGTCACGCTTTGCCATTTCCCCCCAATATCTACATTTTTCATATGCTGTTTTTTTAATGACATCTCTTCCTTTTAAAATCCATGCAAGCCAGTGACACCAAAACCAGCCCAGAAGCCTGCGGAACTTCCACTCCACAGGCACTTTAGGAAAATGATCCATAACGAGTGGCACTAATGTAAAGGCACATTTACCCAACAATCTAAACCTGCATTTGCAGATCACAATAAAGGTGGTACTGAAAGGGCTGTGACAAAACATGTCTTGGTACATACATGACATTAAGTTTTTGTTGTTGCTCTTTTTTATTTTCATTGCTCTTAGGAACTGTTGTGTCATCCCTTCTGAATATCACTACATGATTTCTTAATGGAAAACTAAATGGGTCCTTGTTTTTCTCCCCTCTCCTTTTCTGAAATTCCACTCCTAGCCATAAAGAGTTATCCTTCATACCAATTAGCTAAAGAGTGAAGGTCTTTCTCTTCTAATCACATATCCCAGAGTAAGTAACAATACTGAGCACTGAATCACAGCTCAGTAGCAGGCTTTCTAAAGGACTTGTGTCTAAATGGAATGTTAGGCAGCGTAACCCCGGAGTGCTCGACGGTGGCCCATGGTCTGGATTTGAGCAACGAATCTGGGTACAGCTACAACTTGTACTACTGGGAGGTTTTTAACTTGAGCAAAAAGTTTACACAGATTCTACTGTATTACTGCCTAAGCTTCTGTTTGCACTGAGTCCTCTGTCTAGACGTCAGTTCCAGAAGGCTTCCTGTGGGGAAATGGAAAAAACTATCCCACATAGTTTTCTCTACTTGCAAACTTCTGGGGTATCTTCCACCTTTGAAGTCATGGCTTCTTCAGGGCAGCTTAAACAGCTGCACAACATTTGTACAAAAAAAACCCAGAGTGCTGAAAGAAAATCTAACTCGGAATTTTTCTCATTCTGATTTCTCTTCAAATTTTAAAAATGTAATAACTGGCACAAACCTGAAGGTATCACAGAAAGCAGTCACGGAGTCATAAGTGGCAGAAAGCCACGTATTTTTGGGTCTAGAAAATCAACTCTGTTTCCAAAATCAAAACTTTAGCAAGACTTCAGATTTTATTTGACTTAGTATCTGAACATACTGAAAGAAAATAGGACATACATGGTGAAAGGAAATCCCATACGTGACAACAATCGACGATTTATAGTTTGTATATCAGGATTCCCAAAACTAAAGGTGTTTAAAAGAAACCAGAATAATAGGATGGACATTTTAATCTGATCTTCTGTTTCAGTGTTCAGATTCTGGTAATGAGCCTCAGCGATGGGGTGGTAATAAAGACCTTAAACATCCAACATAGAAACAGTATTTTTGAAGTCCGTAACTGACAGCTAAACTAAGTTTTCCTTCTCTGTTTTTTTCTGAAGATTATAATCGAAAAAAAGGCCCCATCTTCAAAAGACATTTATCAAAGCTTTGCCTATAGAAGCTGTATCTTCAAAAGTCACATTTGCATATACTGAAGCAGTAGCTCTTCATGCACAGAAAGACACCTGTGAGCAACGGGCTTTCTAGTACCAGCAAATGCTGGCCTGAGATCACAGCACGTGCACACACACACAGTCAGCAAGAGATATTACATCTGACGTTTCTAAATAGTTAGACAGGATTAAATCTAGTTTTAAGGTTAGGAACTCCTTTTCGTTGCTACCCTATGCTAGCCTCCCAGACCTTTGAAGCCTCTGCTTACAAAATCAGACTGGGGATTTCCCTGTCACAGTATCTTAAGTCGAGCCCATGGACTCCTTCCTCTCATTGCACTTGTGTGGGGTTTTGTTTATTTGTTTGTTTTTGTTGTTGTTTGGTTTGGGGTTTGTTTGTTCATTTGTTTAAGGCTCCCATCAGCCTAACCTATCAAGAAACCTGGTAAAAATGCCAGAAAATGCTAGCAGAGTGGTCTTTGCCCCAGGTTTGCTAGCTTCTGATACAGCTGCTTCTCTCCTGGGAGTACCTGGGGGATGGGTGCCTCCTGCTGCTAGCCAGTCCTGGGTGGGCCAGGGCAGAGCATCAGAGGAAAGTACAGAATCACAGTTTGTGAGTGGTTAGCAAAACCATATCTCCTGCTCTAATTCTGAGAAGGGAGGAAGGACAATATGCAAATACAATCCTCCTGCAAATTCCTCCAAACTATGCAAAGCAAGGAAAATAACATAAATAAACACTTGCAATATGTTTCTCTCCTCCTTGTGCTTTCCAAACACAATTCTTCCATATTTTCTAACCAAGCATTCAGCTAAAACCAGTTCACTAACAACAGAGTATTTACTGATGTGCTCAGAAAGTGTACACTTGCCACAGAATGGATTCCTCTCTGTGTTTTACATCCAGTGGGTCAATTATTTTATTTGAAAGCTTGAATTGACTTCAGGCAGAAGTGCACAAGGCCACAACTTCAGATGAAATAGTGGCTTTGCCTCATTTTATGGGTCAATCATCCAGTACTTCAGCCTAACACCTACTCAAAATGATGCATCTCATTTATGCGTCAGGTTATGTTTGTTCTGTTACTTCTACAAACTCACCTAGAAGGTTTCTGGAAGCATCAAGTTTAGTGGCTGTCTAGTCTAACAGTATGTCTGTATGTAGATGAGCTATTTAGCACATAAACTGTTCTCAGGAAGATTCACTGACTAGAGATGTCAGATAAGAGCAATAAAAAAATAGCTGTTATTTAGACAACAAAAATGGCAGGAGATCTTTGCTAAAAACTGTTTTCTAAGTACCCCACTTAAGGGGTTTTGGCTGACCGTTGGCAATGAAAGTTACATTTAATGCTTCAGAAAAGTAAGGAAAGGAAAAGCACAAGCCTGTTCCCCTCTATGGATTTATTCATCATGGAGAAAAGCCACTGAAAATGGGGTGTGTTTTTCCCAGACTATTTTACATTCAAAACAACAGCTCTGTCTGCACTGGAAAATTCCACAGTATGTGGAGACCTACAGAGGGACCGAACAAGGGGATTTGGAATAAAAGGTACATGTTTTAATTATACTGAATTAGAGTAACTATGCTCACAGTAAACCTCACTCAGACCTTCATGAATGTCCTCCAGAAAAATAAAAAAAAAGCCAGATTCTAATTTGTCTGGTATTTCTAATATTAATAATATTGCAAACAAGCCAAAAAAAAAAAACCCAGATGCTTCTCCACCTGTCATTTACCTCTTTTCAGATGATCTTATATAAGAAAAGCAATAGAATGGGGAAGTTGCAGAGTTTTAAGGTCTTTCATGGTGGTCGGTGATTTCAGTGAAATTTGACTGCTCAGCTCCCTACAAAAGTCGGTGCCTGTGCTGAACGGTGTGCACACGTACAAATACACAACACTTGAACACAGACCAAGATCTGTCTTTGCCCTTTTCCTCAGGTATTCATAAACTCCTCAGTGCCAGTTCAAGCCGTATTGTCTGTGAAATCATAAGCAACCTGGGAAAGGTTTTTATGTGAAGTACATGTGCATTCAGCCCTCCAGTGCTTTCCATAAGACCCACTGAGCTTAACGCACGAACGTAAACACAAACTGTCCTTGTGGGAAACATATTCACTATGGTTATTCAGAAAAACTCATTAAAAATTACAAGGCATGTACAACTGTATCTAAATCTTTGGTTTATTCTTACAAATGTGCTTCCAGAGCTGGGAAAAAGCCCTGAGAGCTGTAAGAGCATTTTGGGAACTAGACTGAAAGCTAACCAGAGCTTCCACTTGTTTGCTTCTAGAATAGCCATGTTGTAAAACTTTTACTCTGAGTAAAAGAGCCTTTCCAGATGTAGCTAGATAATACTGAGCTCTGTTTCCACCAAGAGCTTTAGGAATAGTATTAGCTCACATGGAAATAATTTTTTAACTAGCTGGGAGTGGTTCCCTAACAGTTCCTGAAGTTGTTCCCCCATGCTCATATCCCCTCCTCTCTGGCTCATTTTAGGAGCTACACCCAGTGTGCAAAATGACCTCTGCACCTAAAGAGGTATAAACTATTTTACGCATGGAAAGAAAGGAATATTGTGACTGACTGGCTAAAAAAAACACCATAAGAGCCAAAGCAGAGTTTTGTACAGTTTCTACCTGACAAAAGCCAACACGATTAATCTGACTTAATGATGCTATGATGAAACACAATGACTCTAGCTTTACAGGGTCCTGGAACATTATGACAAATGCAGCTTCCCATATGATGATGTAAGAAGCTGAGAACCTTGGTAAAACTGGACTTGTATTTTCCTGAAGCCTGTAAACTGGAGAGGTCCTCTTCATATAGTCTGAGGTGAGAAAAATAGAGGATTATATAAACATCAGTGATGGAGGAAGAAGATTCAATCGTATTTAGACATGACAGCAGTTTCAGCACTTTAGCCCATGTGCACTGCACCATCAGAATCACTTTTCAATTGAGCTTTCTCTCACCTTGTCTCTTGGCAGATTCCATGTCCTGTTGACTTGATTTTTTTCTACCATCCATCCGGGTATATTTCTGAGACATTAGACACTAAATATCACATCAGTTAATAGTTTATTCTGGGAATAGTTTGTAAAGAATGAAATACATATATCCTAGATGGAGAAAGGAGACCAAGACCTTCAAATCAAGTGGATGACAATCTCAATGTTGCAAGGAAAAGGAGAAGCAAGTAAGGGGATCAGACAGAATAATTCTCTGCAGAATAGTAAGCACACAAAATTATTTACCAAGTAAAAATCTACTCAGGTAGATAATACTGATTGGTCAGAAGAACAGAGTGAAGAAAAAAATATAAGAAAGAAAATACACGTTCTCTCTTCAGTTTAGGAATTTCTTAACAACTCTAAGCCATGGATCCTCAGCTTGCCAGTCACACATTAACTCATTTCACTCATCTATTAACTCCAGGTTTTATTTCTGCAGTCCAGTGGACTAAGCATCTTTCATCCTGTTTTGCCATGAAGTCCAGAAGAGGTATGAGGTTTAGTAACTGCTGACTCCTGCGCTGGTGTAGGAAGACGTTAAATACTTTTTCAGCTACCTTGTACTACCAAAATGTTGTATAGATTTCTGTGGATGCTCTAGTGAACCACAAGAGCTGAGCTTGCCCTAGTCACCAGCAGGGATGGGCATGCCAAAAGGGGCAAGAAGACAGTTTTATCCACTCTCTACTGAGGATCTGGATCATAATATGAAGCTACATAGCTCGAGGAAACACATCCACTTAACTTGCAAGCTCCCTTCTCTCTGCTCCACACCACTATAACGGAATCAGGGTTTCTACATGGGTACTTTGTGCCAGCTCTTTATGAAGGACCATCAGTGGGTGCCCACGGTCTCCCAGAACATCTGTGTTTCACTATAACAACAAACCCATCACCAAACATAGGACATGCAGCAGACAGAGTCTACACAGACTCTGGGCTTGCCTTGTGTTATCTCTTGGTGTGGGGACCAACAGCCAGCTGCAGCCACAGTGTTGACTGACATGCCTTTCTCCAGCTTGGATTCCCTTGAACATGTTTCTATCTGCTAATAAAACAGACACAAATGAACGAAGTTATTCCTTTTACAGGCTGGAAAGGAAGAAAATAAGCCAGTTGCTAGAACTATTGTTAAATATTTACAAGTAAGTCCCCCACTTTCAGGATGAATGAATGGATAGAGGTATTCAGCCCAGTTATGTTATTAATAATTTACACTGTCTTTCAAACTGCATTACATCTGCCCAATGCATAGACTCTACTCAGAATTTAAAATATCAGATTAGCTTATTGATTCACTTAATTTTCTGCTAGATACAGCACCTGCTTTGCATTTCAGAATGAAGCTTCATTACTTTTGTATCTTTGCTGTTTATCTTCCACCAGGAAACTGACCCTAAAAATTTCATTATTCTGTAATAATAGATAGCATTAACACCTATTTTAGTCACAGTCCTCAGAATGCAAATACAGGAGCTGACATAGCGATTTAATTGAATTTTACATGCCAGTTTGGAGTCACTTTCATTTAAATTCAACTTAGATGTGGCTGACACTTTGAATATCACTGTGCTGTAAGCCAAGAAGACAAACCAGTCAACCACAGCACTGCTAACTATATGGATTTCCCATGCTGCTAATGTAATTCCCTCCAGTTTATATGTCTTCTAAGCAGAATCTTGGGAAGTAAACAACTGCAGGAAGAAAACACCAGATTGAAAGATGGCTTGACTCATTCCCATTGAAGGAGGCGGCCAGTGAGGTCTGGGGCCATGCTCTGGGGACAGCAGAGCTGGCAGGCACAGGACCATTATTATATCTGGACCCACTGCTTGTTTCCCTGTGAGGTGGTAAGGCATACTTAGCTCCAAAGCAAATAAACAAGCTAGTGCACCCTGCTGCCCTGAGAGCATTGGAGCCAATGGCAATGCGGATGGGGAATGACACACGCACCACAGCCCCCAAAATGAGGGGAGCCTTTCCTTCTCCTTGTCAGAGTGGTTTAATTCAAACAGTGATCATATGAAGCCTGTTGAAGAAAACAAGGCAATTCTTACCACCAGACAGCAGGGAATTAACTGCCCCTTCAGAGCTACATGTACTGGAACAACCGAACAACCTCCACTGCCAGTCCCATTTTGTGCCCTCTTGAAACTTGAGTTTCAAGTAAAACTTGAGTTTTACTATTTACTTTAGTGTATGAAACAGCTGTTTCATAGTAAGACAAACTTGGCAAGTGTGAGGCATCAAAGCTCGACCAAGTTTTGCAAGGTATGATTTATAGTTCCCTTTTTCTTGTACAGTATGGGGGGAAGCCAAGAGTGAATAATCCTTTTGGGTACCAGGAGTCCAAAAGCCTTGTATCCTAGCGAGAGCCAGCGTGAGGCAACTGGTCTAAATAGATTTTTGTCAGATTTTGGCAATACTGTTTCTTACCAGGGTTCTAAACCTGTAGAGAGTACAGGATATTGTTACTTCATGTAAGTGGCCCATATCACACGGTAAAATAGGTACTTCACTAAAATTAGACAATGTTACCAATGTAACAGATGCAAAACATCTTTTAAAGAGAAACCTATTTATTTGTAAAATTAAAACTAAAAATAGCTACTCCCATTACAGTTGATTTTAGAAGCAGGGGGAACATACTCATTTGGAATCGTTCTGCATAGCCATACAGTTGAGATTTTTATTAGCTGGTTAGATTTTATTAAAAAAAAAAAAAAAGTTGGATTTTATAAAAGCACTACCTTTACAAGTGTTCATTCATGTTGACACACAGGTTCCAACCCAGCTGCCAAATTTTTTTGCCTTTTTTTTTTTTTTTTTTTAACAACCACATCCTTGTTTAGCTCTTGGGGTTCTTTCTGCACTAATCAGAAGCAAGGCAAAGCAATTCCAGCTGATTTTGGCCAAAGAGATTGGATACAGAGTGCATTCTATTTCCACATATCAGAAAACAGTTTATTTTAAAACCAAACTATGCAAAACAAATCAGCAACTCCAGTACAAAAATACATATCAAAGAAGCAGAATCTGAAGTCTGAAGCAGTGCTAGTGATTGGTTTTGGCATCTGGTGAGAAACTGCTTTCAAAAAGGACTGTAAAGACTGACAGGAGTCAACCTCAGCCTTTACCAGTCCCAAGCCTGGCACTAATGCCAATGGCTCATCATTGCTGGTCTCGTTGCTGAAACGTGACCCACCTTGCAGACAACACAGCAAAAGAAGAGTTCACAGGGAAAATAAACACAATAAAAACATCTACTGGGCTGAACCCCATTCTGCAAATACCCGAGCACATATGGCACAGAGAATTCGCCTGTGTCTGTGGCAGCAAGGCTGTCCACTGTTGTCCTGAACTCACCAAGTGTGGCACGTGGCTCTTCTTTGGTCCATCTGCAGATCTGGGTGGGATTCCCAATCAGTTCAGTAGGAAATAATTTCTTAAAACTCAGCATATTGGGACTGATTTTAACACCCCAGTTTACTGAATTTTGAAAGGTACTGCTACATTATATGCAGTCCTCACGTCTTTACTTGAATCCATGTGAAGCTCTTGAAAAAGCAACATGATTTTCAAGGTGGGTGAAAGGCAGTTTTATGCCACTGGAACAAAAACCTTCATGTTGGTCTTTTGTAAGTAGCAATTCCAAATTAAGCCTGTGTAGCCAACTACAAGGAAAGAGATGACACCTGGGAGTCAGATATTCAGGTGTGAATTAAGAACAAGGAAAAGAGCAGCAAAGAACATTCACAGTTGCTGAAGAGAGCGAGCAGAGATTTTTCATGGGAAGAAAAATGTAGATTTGGTGTGTCTGTAAACATTCATCATCACAGTTGAAAAAAAAAAAAATTAAAAATTAGCTTTTAGAGGACAGAGCTCCTACTCTGTCTCAACAGCAACAAAACAAAGTCCTGTAAGGTCAGAGCTACACCAACCAGGGCACATACATAAACTGAGGTGGATGTGTTATAAATCCTGATTTAGTTTTTTTTTCTGATTACCAAGTTACCTACTCAGCACTTGACAATATTAAAGTAGAATAAACATTTTTATAAACCAAGCCATTTATAAGGTAGGAAAACTTTAAAAACACCATTTTCTCTATAGAAAGCTCAACTTCCTCTGTAAAATTGGTTTTGCTTAGGAGCACAGACTTCATGATGAGTTAAAATCACTAGGATGTGAAGGAAATGTAAAATCTGGTCACTAGGGCAATGTGCTTTTAGGTCTTGATTTTCACTACTCATGAATAGGGTTTTACACCTTTCTCTGCCAAACATTTAGCAGGGAAGCTGGCACAACTACAATAGACACAGTCTCTCTATCTGAACCCACAAGAAGCCCTTGATAATAAAGTATATGAAAAAAACAGTCTACAACTCCACAAATCAGACCCAAGGCACCTGATAGGAAATAAAAGACTGTCCCACTCTTCTCTGCACACACACACACACTTTGTTTAATAATTGTGAAAATAATCAGTCTTTATATTACAAAACTAAGACAATTTCTTGATTAAAAAAACAAACAAACAAACAAACAAACCAGGATCATTTCTATGGGAAAGACTGGCAGAGTGTGAAAAAATAAATGAAAGAGAAAAAAAAATCTAGTTAATTAAATAAGAAAACTAGTAAAGGCTAGGATCAGGAAATAGCAGTTTGTATCTTTCTATTTAAAATGATGGATAACAAGCTCCAGAGGGAGGAATTAAACTAGTTGCATGAGCCTTCAAGTCTCAGAAGAGAATTAAAACCCATAATGTCTCATGTTGGGAAGACTGAATCTTTCATTTGGTTTAGACAAAACTTTACAGCTTTGTTTGGCAGCAATAACTATTTTTTTAAGGCATAATATACACATTTAGATTGCATATTTGCAGTTTTCATAAAAGCAAACTTTCTGTTTCAGTTGATGGGAATACTTCAAGAAATAATACTGCCCCTCATCCTACAGGTACACAGACAAATATACAACTGCAAGGTCAGCAGCTGCCCATTTTTCTCAGGCTTCTGAGACCACAGCCATTGAAGCTGCCCCATGAAACCACATAATTGAGAAACTTTTATAAAAAAATGAAACACAGACAACCAAAAAAAACAAAAGTGCCCCAGAGAAAGACACGGATATTGAGTATAACCTTTCCCCCATTATATGGTGGGCTAAGTGTATAAAATGTCACAAATCCACCCTGTCTAAACACAATTCACAAATATATCCATGCTACATCTCCTTAGGCCATGACAGGAGGCAGTAGTGACAGTAAACATATTTACTCTTAATTTAAGTTGCTTTTAGCAGAACAGTGTGAAGTAGACTTGGTGCAAATGAGAAGGCCAGTGAATCAGACACACTTTGCTCCTCCTGAGCCAAATCACTGCTGAGAATTCATCAACAATCCATATGTGAAGAATGATGGAAGTGATTCTATACCATCTATGACATACAGGTGTCTTTAATTATATTTTCCAAGCATGGGAAACAGCAGTCACTGGCTGGATAACGTGAAAAATACGAAAAGAAAAGGTTAGAACACGAGAACAACTGAAGTTTGGCAACAAAGAGCTCCTGTGTTCCCAAAGAAAGAGGCACGTTTCTCCTCAGTCAGTACTGCCTGGAGAAGTATGTCCTCTCCATCCAGGGTAGGGTGGGAGGGCGGCTGAATGAACTGCTCTTTTGCACAAGCTTTTCCAGATGCCCCTGATTATCCCCCCAGATGTGAGCAATGCATCTGTCTGATGTGAAGAAGGATGAAAATCAGGAGGTTCTGTAAAACCTCACTGAACTCTGCCACTGGATGAATGGACTTGTGCTTAAGTAAGTTTATCATCTGTAAAAAAAAATAAATCTTGATATTCACTTTTTATTAAGTACCTGGAGAGCAAATAATGAACAAGAGGCTATTAATAAACAAACACGATTTACAACATTTTCCTGCAGTAAACCCCAAAATTAAAAATGCAGCTCACAGAAGGACTGAACATTTTTTGCTGATAAGGGAAAGCAGATTTTTCCTTCAGCAGCTTGAACATATTCCAGCTACAGAAATCAATAGCTTCAGAGGTCAACAATGCAGAGGTGCTGAGGCTGAATCCTGAAGTGAACAGGCAGCTAATACTGGAAAAATGCCAATGCTACATTGAAATTATTGGTGGCACCTTGACCTGACACAACAAACAGAGGAGGAGATGTTGGTTAAGCTTTCAGTAAAAATGTCTGTAGTACTGGAAAAATGCAAAGCAGTAGCAGGAAAAGCAAGATATTATTAGCACTTTCAGTCAAAATGGGTTCTGTCAGCACAACACAACTGCTACAGCCAGAAAGAGCAAGCATTGCTTTCCCGGGCTGATACAATCTCTGAAGGGGAAAATCAAAAAGCATCAGTAGCAGTTAAGAATTTTTAGCTACAACACTTACTAAAAAAAAGTTGGGTGAAAGAGCAGACAAGGAAGCCCTATTTGAAAGGGTGCATTTATTCAGGAAAATGAAAAACTGGGGGATCATGGCAAGATGGGCAAGGAAGCAACAGAAATTAACAGAATTAGAGAAGGAGAAAGTCTGTCCTTTGCTGTGGGACTGAGCAGACAGCAAGGTGTGTCAGAGCACAGCTGTTTTTACACTGCTCTGCAGAAGGGACACTGCTATCCTACTCGTTTGAGACTGACACTCCTGCTAGAAGGTCTTTCAGCAACCCGATTCCTGAGGTAAAGTATCTCACCCAAACATCATTCCTGTAGGATGGCAGTACCAAGCTGTTTAATTCTAGGCTGGTCACTTCCTTCCACTGAGAACATGGAGAAGGACAGTGCCACTGCCCTTTTTCCATGCTGTGACAAGACCTTGGCACCTGTGTGCTGTGGCTTTTCTGAACATCCACCAGATGACCAGCCTGGGGCAGAAAGCCCAGACAAGCACATCTGTGTGGAAACTGTGGGGCAGCCAGCTCCTTACCTAGGAGCTGCCCAAGAACAAGGGAAGGACTCAGCTGCTGTAAGCAAAAGCACACTCTTCCTTTTAGCCACCACCTTTGCAGCTGCTCCTGAGACCTAGGTGGAGAACATGAATTGCCTCCTTTCAGCTGGGACCTTTCCCAAACTCATGGGACTGAATGTTCCTCAGACAGTGAGGGAAGGAGTCCCCAGGAGGAGGATGGTGGTTAGAGAGAGGTGCTCACTTTCACTGAAGCAATCCACTTAATCAGACGAGGGAGAGAAAGGGAGGAATAAATTACCCCAGGAGGCCAGAGCGATCACATAGGACATAAACCTGGCACTCTTGCTGCAGAAGATGTCTTCAGTTAAGAAGGAAATTTAGGAAAAGATGCTTTTGCCACTTTAGTTAAACTGAGCAATACCTTTGTTTTTCACCAGGAGTTCCCAAGAGGACAGGTAGTATTTAGCATCATGAAGATGGAAGAGTGGACTAGGACATCACAGCCACATGGGTTGCAGCACTATTTATGGATGCCTCACAGATCAAAGCCACGTTATATTAGGCCTTGAGCAAACAAACCACAAAGCTCACCCAAGGAGCTGCTACTTGCACATTTGCAGAAACACTGATAAACACAGATGCCTGGTAGGAACAAATTTGCAGGATAAGCAGCAGCCACAACAAGCAATATTTAGATCATGATCAAATAGTTTTGCATTTATCTTAACAGAAAAAATTAACCATCCCTAATTTCCTATCAATATCTATCAATACAACTATTTATGTTGCCTTCATTTTTCCATTTTCAGCCAGTGCTTAATGCACCCAACACATCCTCCATATCCTGAACCCTATCATTTCCCTCTCTTCCTCACCTCCCCACTAACAAATATATACCTTTTTTAAAAAATATTGTGCTAATATTTGAAATTGTTTTTTTTTACACTAATATGCACAAAGACCTCTGCAGTGTGCAGCTCCATTTCAGAATCTGACATTAACCTCTACCAAATCACAGGCACAATAACATGGTATTTGTTTCATTGCTAAAAATACAAAATTTGGCCTATATAAGATGACAAAAGCTTTGCTCTGCTAATAAGAGATACTGTTGCTACTGAATAAGCAAAGGCTTAGTTTCTGACTTTAAAACTCAATGTAATTAGAGAGGTTAATATTGGATTCCTAAGTAACATAGCTCTGTTAATGTCAATTATTCTTTGCAAATGCGGTATGAGTCTTGATTAATGAAATAAATCAGTTCAACCTACACCAATGCATAAGCCCATTGTACTTTATATGACCTTGAGGTGATGGACTGCATGTTGTTTCCCCAAAGGGTATTTTCAGCCTTTTACTTTCTTCTTGTTCAGCCTTTTCATAACCATGGACTGCAGAGAGCCAGTTGGAACAGTAACACCCAAAAGGAAAAAAAAAAAAACCAACAAAAAGCACACAGATGGCTTTTAGCTCATGCATCAGGACTCAGACTTCACTGAAAAAAAAATAATCTTCCTGAAGCAAAAAGTCCTGAATGTCAAAGAGGAAAATAATGTATCCTCCAGACTGACACACAAAGTGGGAGGCAACAGGGCACAGACAACACCTGTTTGTCCTCCTGAAGCCTTCAGACTGATCATCTCGTCTGATCCTGGCTCTGCTTTCCCCAGGGAAGGTGCGTCATGTATTGAATTCAGCACGGAGCTTTTACTGCACAAATGGACCTTGCTGCTAAAGTGCCTCTAGCAACAGTTTAAGGTAGGTGGCTGCATTCTGGCAACATTTTCAGCATTACCCTACTGGGCAGGAAAGGGCAACATCCATTATTTTTTTTTCAGAGGCTGACAGGAGACTATAACACTACGCTACAGAAATTCTGTGTATCTCACACATATGGCACAGCAGATATAAAAATGATGCTTTTACTGGGGTCATTAACATTTTCCACATCAAGCTCCCATCAAAATAATGTCACAGAGAGGTAGGAGAGGTCCTTAATTTGAGGACCAACAAAAGTAAAAGCCTTAAAAAACAGATTTCTTCCCCCCCCCCCCCCCACCAAATAGTCATATTTAATTTGGAGAAAAGAAGACCACTTGTATGACAAAGCTTTAAAATAAGCCCAGTGCCATGCCACCCATCTGCTAATCATGGCTACCTGAAGAGCAATATATATTCTGGGGCTGACTTGTTGCACAGAACACATGGCTGATAGGATTACCTGGCACTTTTCAAGTGCATGTAACCTTACTGAACTTTTCCATGTTTCATAAAATCGAGTTTATTTGAGTGGTCCAGCCAAAACAGTTCAGCAATCTTTGGACGAGTGCTAAGGAAAACCACTCCAGCCCTGCTGCTTTCCCATTTCTCCAGGGGAGGGGAACACTCACACTGGCACTGCACAGCCAGTGTACTGCCTGACAAATTGAATTCAGCAATACAAATTTAATTCACTTCAGGAACGGGCCCAAGATCATATTTCCATTTGATTAGCAAAAACACATGGAGTTTATGCTTGCTGCAGGAAGACAGACAACGACTTGATCTGATAGTAAGGCAAGCAGTCGAAATACTAACCCTTCAACATTTTGGAACAGATCTGAAGTGCTAGTGTGAGTTCATACCGTGTCAGCACTCTGCATTATGTGGCTGAGGCATTTTTGATCTAGAGACCGTGAAATCAGACTTACTGCCAAAACACAGACCCATACTGCACCCCTACTGCTATTGCTCTTAGCCATCTCTTATCTATTTCTGGCTTGGAAAGCTGGGAAAGGAAGGCTTAGAGAGCCTTTGTTCAGACTCTTTTGTCCATGAGCATGTTCTCATTCTGGGTGCCCGTACACCCCAGCAATTGGGCCAGAGAACTGAGCTGCACAGCTCCTCTCAACCTCAAGAGCTCCTTGTTCAACTGAAACTATGTTTGATAGAGTCCTAAGGACTTGGGTCAGAGGGAAAAACGAATGTGCACAGTCACAATGCAAGTTGTACACAAGAACTACCTCTGTTTCCTTCCACAAAATCTCTGGTGAAAAGATTTTCTAGAGCACAAGGAGAGCTGAATTCACCTGTGGGTTACTTTGGCTGAGAGACTCCACAGATGAGCATGGCTCAATCTGCTGTTCTCTCCTCCCCTCTCCAGGCTCCAAATACAGTGCCAGCTGGGCTCAGAATGCTACAGTGATATTTTCTTGGCAAGGCTTTTTATAACATGTTTAAGAAAACTAATTATTAGAAACACAGCCCACCTGCTGCATATGCTCTTCCTCACTCCAAAATTAGTTGGGGTATCAGACAGAAGGGAGATAACAGTAGGATCAACTTTTGACTTGCAGGTAATAACAGCCTAATCAAAATCCATGCAAATGATGCTATCATGGATAATTATATGAGCTTAGTGTACCCACTAAAAATCACAAGAACAGGTGAGATGCAATCCTCCTAAAAATTTGTTTCCCATTGAAATAAATGGATTAGACTCCTAAATAGTAGTTTAAAATTAAGGTAACAACTTGTTTCCAGCTGGTACAAGCATTTAATAAAATGCCTGTTGTGTCTCCACGAAAATATTCTTCTTTCCTTGACAACAAGCATAATTACCCTGGTTTTGGACCACCAGTTAAGTCCAGCCCCAAAGTGTTCTCACTCTAAGTACAAGACATTCAAAAAGAATAATTTGCCATATGGAAGATAAGGAATTAAAAAAAAAGTATCCTGAAATGTGCAAATGGCTTGGGGAAAAAAAAATCTAGCAGAAGGGTGAAGTCACTTCACTATTATAATTATTCATGTAATGTTTTAATAACACAAAAAAACCCCCAGGAGTCTTGTTCTCTTCTCAACCAAATTCAAACTTCATACTTTGTAGGTGTTAAAATTAGCACCTTCAAACTGCATGGAGGTAAGGAGAAGAGACAGCTTCCAAACAGCAATAGGCTGGATGCAAATACTACCTGGAGCTGTAGTTAATTATCTTGCTGATGTTAATTGGCCGTGTTTGTCAACAGCCAAAGAAGAGTGAGGTGCTTGGTGTTGCTGATGGGTTAATGTAGCACTGTTTGTAAGGCTGCTTTTTTTAAAAGGTATCATTTACATAACATATAATAACTATTTCTCTTCTCCAGGCTCCAGAGCAAATATTTGGATAATAAAAATAAAAGTGATTATATTGTTGCTTTTTTTTCCCCTAAAGCACAAAGAAGAGAAGAGAGAGGAATGAAACTGTCTATGGCAGAACTGTCCCAGTGGTATAATACATTTTTCACCATTCTGATGATGCAGCTTGTTTGGACAAAATAGCTGTGTGCTTATGAAACGATGTTATTTAGCACTTGAAGCCTGGAGCTGACATGTATTGCTCCCCAGCAGTGTGATCAGGTTTGAATAGGAAAAAAACCACACTTTGTTTTCCTTTTCCTGGTGTAACTTTAAAAATTAAACGGATGATAAGGAGAGAATGATTTGATGGCATTTCTTGGAGAATCAGTTAACAGCAGCTTCATAATAGCAAGTATGCAGTGAGGTGATCATAGCTGCAGCACACACGCCTAACTAAGGGAATGTGCAAGTATGAGGAGGATGGGAACAGCTGTATATACTGCAATTCAAAGAGAAAAGAACCTCATGAGGTTCAACAAGGCCAAGTGCAAGGTCCTGCACCTGGCTTGGAGCAATTCCCAGTATCAGTGCAGGATGGGGATGAAGGGATAGAGAGGAGCCCTGCAAAGAAGGACTAGGGGACACTGCTGGATGAAAAGCTGGACATGAGCTGCCAATGTGTGCTCACAGCCCAGAAAGCCAACTGTACCCTGGGCTGCATCCAAGGAAGTGTGGCCAGCAGGTCAAGGGAGGGGATTCTGCCCATTTACTCCATCCTTGTGAGACCCCACCTGGAGTGCTGCATCCAGCTCTGAAGTCAGCACAGGAAAGACACGGACCTGTGGAAGTGAGTCCAGAGGAGGGCCACAAAAATGAACAAAGGGATGGAATACCTCTGCTAACAAAAAAAGGCTAAGAGAGTTGGGGTTGTTCAGCCTGGAGAAGGCTCAAGGGAGACCTTACTGTGGCCTTCAAATATTTAAAGGGGGCTTATAAGAAAGATGGAGACAGTCTTCTTAGTAGGGCCTGTTGCAATAGGACAAGGGGTAATAAACTAAAAGTGGGGAGATTTAGACTAGACACAAGGAAGAAATTTTTTGTACTGAAAGTAGTGAGACACTGGCACAGGTTGTCCAGAGAGGTGGTGGATGCCCCATCCATGGAAATATTTAAGGTCAGGTTGGATGGGGCTCTGAGCAACCTGATGTAGTTGAAGATGTCCCTGCTCACTGCAGGGGGGTTGGAGTAGACCATCTGCAGAGTTCCCTTCCAACCCAAACAATTCTATGATTCTATGAAGAAATTCATAGTCCTCAGTAAATACCTTCACCACTCCTCTAGGAGGAATGTAGCAGCAATATAAAAGTGGCAGTAAATAAATACTTCAGGAAATTTTGTTGATTAACAAAGAACTGTACTGTAAAGTGGCATGTATATAAGAAAACAGAAACAGATTCCAAACCCAGCTCTTTAGTACTGACTACAGCTTTACCAGCAAGAAAAAACAGAATGCTGTCCTGCTCACTGTCAACAGTACAGCTTTTGAGTAAATAATTGGTCTGACTTTTCATGCTTCTAGCAGTCTGAGAAGAGTGACAACTTAAAAATTTGCATACATTTCCCCAAATGAGTAACCCCTAGGTTGTGTCACTAGCTCCATTAGAGACGCCTGCCTTTGCCAAAGCAGTGCTTATTCTCATGGTGTGCCCATGCTGCAGAAAGCAAAGGTCCCCAGGCTGCTGCTCAGGTAGGCCACCTACCTGAGGTGGCCTGTGCGTCTTCTAAGTGGTCCACAGCAGAGCTTGCAAGCTGCAGCTGGGAACAGTGGTACCCAGGCTAGCTGGGGGCTGTGGCAGCTTGGAGCTCCACGTACATCTGTCCAGCCAAGACACGTACAGGAGGCTACTCCTACTACTTGAGCTTCAGCACTGAAACCAATTTGGAGAATAGAAATCCCCTCAAAAATGTAGGCAAGCTCTCTGTGATCTCTGATGAAGAGATATTATCCATAGCACAACCTTCCCCCACAATCTCTCCTACTCCTTTTCAAAACGAACCTGTCACAGGTCTATGCCTCTTACTGACTTGCCTCTTACCAAGGATTCATACACATACCACCTTTTCCTATATTATTCAAATTCACTCCTCCTTAAAGTGAATAACATGTAGAAACTCCAACAGACACAACATGGAATAACCTTTAATTTAAGATATAAAGGTCAGTAAGAAACATCAGACCCACAGTTCTGCTTATTCTCAGTGTCTTTGTGTTCATCAAGTCTCTCTAGAGAAGAGCTGGTCAACTGAGAAATACTAATTTGGGCACAATTAAAATATTTCATGGGAATGTATCCGTTTTGTCTAAATTCAGAGGGAATTATATAGAAATGAATATTCTTATAAAGGTCAAAACATTTCCTTTTGACATTTAAGCTCTTTAGTAGAAGTGGCATCTGATTGTGGAGGAATCACAACCAATTGTATTTTGTACATATGAAGAGGTCATTCTTTTCCAGGGAGCTCCAAGTCTAAATATGAAGAAAATAAGTAAGGGTATAACATCTGAACCTAGAACTGGATTGTAATACTTGCACTCACATTAAATAATAATTTGTAATATAATCCCACTGATGTCAGGACTACTGATGAAATAAAAGACCTTATTTGCCCCAAAAAGATGATGATGTGGCTTAACCCAATCAAGCTTAGGAACGGCAAATATCCTGGGCAACCTGTGATTTGGATATATTTGATGGCTTTACTTGTTTGCTACTTTTAGTTTCATCATAACCCCTAAAGATTCCACTTTGTATTTACTTTGGGCAACTTCAGCCAAAAGCCTGAGGTTTCATCCCTTCCTAATCTTTCATAAAGTGATGAGGTACAGCTGTTCTGATCTGTTTTCCAGGGCTTTGCTAGTCCTCCCTTGACAAAGTCTCTTCTGAATGTGATTGAGGAGAAATAATTGGAATTAAATAACTTCAGGGAAACAAATTATTCTGGATGGCTACAACTCATAATCATCTTACAGAAGGTGCAGTAAAAAAACCAACTACTTAATGAGAGACAGATAGTGAAATTCAGCATTTGCAAGTAACTTTTCAGAAACTCTGGCATCCACCAAGTCTCTAATTCATCATGGGTTTAGATCTGTTCCATAGCTTTTCACATGTACAGATTTATATGTTCTGCCTTTGATAGAGTTTTCCAATCCAAGCCAGTGGCCCTTCTGAAGAATGACTGATCTCCTCCAGCAGCTTTTTTCACTCACACTTGTACAGATTTGATGCTTGTGACAGTACCAGACTTCTTGAAATCAAGCCTCCCTCTCTATGCACTAAACAGACTTTGCTAGCTCCAGCCAGCTTGCCTGCCTGGCCTGGGGTCAAGTGAAACCCCTAACTGCAATAATCTAGCTCTTTAAAGAATTCTTTACACTTGCATGTAGTAGGAAGAAATACAGGCAAGTGGTGAGGCCACCATGTCACTATGACAGCTCAAATCCTTGGTCCTGCTGGTGAGCTACCAACCAGTTTCTAAAAGAGTGCTGTTTGGTACGGACTTCTGTTCAATGGGGAGCAGGTACGTACACCATCCATCTGTTTCACAGGGGTCAACAGCTCTAACACAGCAAACAAGCTACTGTAAGTGACATCCATCAAATTCAAGTCTGCAATATATAGAGCCTTTCACGTCTAAATTGCTTTTCCTCTGTTGGCCATGACTTACTACAACCAGTGCTCTTTTAGGGTAACATTCCAGCTTCACTGACATCAGGGGTGAATGGAACAGAGATTTCACCTTCAGTGCTCAAAATCATGGAATTACCAAACACTCAGGTTTGGGGGACCGCTCAGGGTAAGTGGGCCCAGTCCCCTGCTCAGAGAAGGGCCAGCTTTGAAGTCAGAGCTTGGTCAGCATAAAAACTTGGCTGTGCTAGAAGAAAAAGAAAAATGGATTGCTTTGTCTTCCTGGAAGAGCCTTCCAAACTAAGGCAACTTATGATCTATATGTCTGTCTGTCTATCTATCTATCTATCTAGCTATCTGCCTACCTACCTGTTCTCTGTTACCTACTCCTAGATATAAAGAACATTTCACTCCAAAAATCCCTCCTCCTCCCATTGCAGTACAACCACCTACTGAAACAAAATTTCCCCAGCCTTTTTTCCTGCACACCCTCCTGCCCCAGCCAATCCTTCAGAAGCTGCTTTTTGCCTCCAGCCCTCAGCAGCCCAGACCCTGCCTCTCTGCCTGCTCACGGCTGGTTTCCTTTTCTGTCCCTCAGGCCCAACACCCAGCTTCTGCCCTTCCTCCCCCCGGCTGCAGCAGCATCACCGCAGAGCCTGAACCAACAGCAGATTTATTAGGCTGGCCTCTGCCCTGCTCCAAATTCCACTTTTAATATTAGTGTGTCTCATTAGTGTGCACACGTGGCCAGCTGAGAACCAAAGGAAACACAGAAATCACTCAGCACTCCCATTACCAGGCATTTTTACATTTTGCTTTAGGTATAGACATGAGTGGGAGACTAAGGCATTTTATCTGTACCTAAAGAAATCAGTGGCAAAATTTGCCAGCTCTAATCTATGCAGCATACAGGTCTGTTATCTACTGCAAAATGTAAGATAAAGCAAACAGCCCCCAGCAGAATCGCTGTGAAGAAACCCTCCAGTCAAACACGTCACAAGAAATACAGTAAGAAAAGGTTTTCCCCCGATGAGGGGAAGGACAGAAGTGTAGAAAACAGAGGTTACACTTCCTTTTTTGGGAATGGTTCACTGTGGTTTTAAAGAACAAAAAATGTGGTGTGTCAGCCACTGGCAGAGGAAAACGGTAAGTTATACTATTTTCAGCTATAGATCTAAACCTTTGTTTAGTTTGGCTTCCTCCCCAAACAGGTTACTCCTTAACCTCCCGTCCTCAGCAACGCTGCTCCCTCCTCCTTTACTGCTGGGCAGCAAGGCACTTAAAAAGCAGAAGACATCCTTGAGAGGGGGTCATAGATTGTGGCTCAGAAACAAGAGTTCACTTAAAAGACACCTGGAGCTCAGGTGGAGTCCTACCTGCTGCATGAGCTTCAGGAACCTCTTCTGGTGGCACACAGCTGCCTGTACATATGTAACATGAAATGCTGGGGGGGTCTCTTGAGGGCTGCAGGGTGATGCTATATTTACTGTAGCTGAATTTTGAATACTGCTTCCACTGTCACCACACGTCCTAGAAATTAGCACCTCTGAGTTCTTGCATTCACAAGCCTGGCAAGCACATTTTGGGGAAAACATTACTGCTTGTACCACACACGCCAAACTTGCTGTCCATGGAAATGACAACAAATCCCAGCCTCAAGGCTAAACCAGCCAACCTCTTTGTGGGAAAATAAAAGGGGAAAACTCAGCACAGGGAATATTACAGAAAAATCACCATTCTCTTGTGCTCTTCCCTGTCACACACACTCTCCTCTGGCTTTAACCGTGTGCTTAGATATTCCTGCTGCTTCTTTTGCATGTCAGTAGCATTAGTAACATCCCTGTCTCATCACTGTCTGTAATCTGGTCTCGCTGATGACACCAGATGCCAGTTTTATGCAAGCATTCTGTTAACGTTTTATATACCATGAAGCCCTTATTTTGAAATTTTTTTTTTAATGTAATATACACAGACATTCTCTATAAATTATTTTATCTGTCCTGCTGCTTCTTTTGCATGTCAGTAGCATTAGTAACATCCCTGTCTCATCACTGTCTGTAATCTGGTCTCGCTGATGACACCAGATGCCAGTTTTATGCAAGCATTCTGTTAACGTTTTATATACCATGAAGCCCTTATTTTGAAATTTTTTTTTTAATGTAATATACACAGACATTCTCTATAAATTATTTTATCTGCTTTTATGGCTGTTTTGGATCTATCTGTATCTCACAAGCAAAAAAACAGTCCTACAAATTAGCCATGTGTCAACACAGTGAAACCCACAAAAGGATTTTAACATTAAAAATCATTCCATTACCATGTTTAACTCCTGGTGTTCAGCTTTCCTGTGGCACCCTTCTGCTCTCTAAGTTATATGACCTGCTTCAGGTCTTGGCTTTGAAGAAAAGCATCCAGCTTTTTGGGAGTAAACCTAAAATTCTCAGAGTAATGGGTACCTGGGGGGGATTACTCCTCCACTGTTCCTATGGGAACCTGCCTTGAGTGTTTTAGTGATACTGAAGAGGCAGTTCAGCTCTGGTTTAGCTCTCCAGTAAGTGACCACCACCTAAAGCTGGAGCACTATTTCCCCAGCCTAATACTCCAACCTCCTGCTCCTGGGGCTAAGCAGACTTCTGAAGAGACATATACCTTCAAACTTTGAGTACCTTCCTGTGAGTGTAACTCCCTGCACTGGCTCACTGCAGGAGCACAGGAAGGTAGCAAGGTAATAGCCTTTGTGAAGGCACTAACCCTTTAGGTTGGTTTAACACAATCCAGAAATTCCACCCTTGACCCTTTGCAAGCTCACTCCTTTTCCCCAGTCGAGGTCTCTGGCCCAGGAGTTTTCTACCCAGCTCAGCCCTGCATGCCAAAGTTGGCTAATAAGAGGTGGGCAGTTCTAGCACAGGAAGGGGTTTAGGCTTGTTTTTCCCTGCAGTGTAATTCCACGTTTTAAAACAGCAAATAAAGTTATTCTTCATATTGAGGCAGAAGAGCAGACAATTAATTAAAGGAAGGGTAGATGTTTCTTCCTTTTCTTTTTTTTTTTATAACCAATAGCCAACAGACTTATTTAGAGACATGCTTACCACTCTCAGTGTCTTTGCCCCTGCCCTCTGCTTATTCACTTCATCTGAGCAGTTTAGAATCTAGATCTCAGTTTGGAGGCTTTGCACATTGGCCATTTGCTCCAATCCCTTCTTAATTTGCTGCTTGCTTCTTTAATTTGAGCTTCTCCTGTGTCATTCTTCTTGCTAGGACTGGTTTCCCCAGCTACTTCTGCAGAGTATTCTGGTGACATCCAGGAGACACAACGCCATCTGCCCAGTGTCAAAGACATGAAGGGGCCCCCACTGCTCCATCAACAGATTAAATCTCAGGAGAGTCGTGTCCCCTGTGTGACAGCCACAAAGGCTCCACGTAACTGGCATTCCAGACAACTTGCATCTGAAACTGTCTCCCACAGAACCTTGCTGTGAGTCAGCTTTGTGTGGCGAATGCTGGGAAGGGGCAAGGTCTGCATTGACTCAGCCATGCAGTGTGCACAGGATGGCAGCTATGGATAGGTCACATCTATGTATCTGCCTGAAAAATTCCCAACCTGTTCTAGTTTGGTGGCATTTTTCAGGCAGATATAAGATCTCTTCGGGATGGGAAAAAAAAGCTGTCAAAAGAATACATACAGGCTGAATTCCAATGATGGTTTAAAAAAAGACGATGGCTTTCATAAGACCAAGAATGGTAATTCTCCAAGCTGGAGGTGATGTTTCCCTTCAGAACAACAGGTTTCATGTGGTCTCTGGGAAGGAAGCCATGATGCTGATGGACGTGCATCACGCTATCGTTGAAAAGCAGGGAGAAGGGAGGAGGAATCTCATCAACAGCTGGATGAGGAGGAGGATATCTTGGACATCTGAAAAGATGGGGTGAAAAACAACATTACTACCACCAGCATGGGCCACAGCCTTGAGCCACCAAAGCCAAGCCCAGCATATCCTTTACCTCCTTTGTCCGTTGTTTACCACAAACACAGCTTGAATAAACTAAGGACATGGTTCAACATTCTGATGTCACTAGACTGGCTGCATCCACGATGGAAGGAACAGGGAATGCATCTCTTGATCAACAGATTGCTACACCTGTGGTATAGGACTCTGCACCGGAGAAAGGATGCCAGCCAGAAAGAAAGATGCTGGAGGGCTGATGATACAGAACTGGTGCAGTCAGCACTAGCGTGAATAAATAATCCATGGCGATCAGCAAGACTTTAGAGTCTGACAGAACAACAACTCATAATGGTTATTAATAATTGAGGCCATTCTCAAAGTGCCCTGGAGCACTCTGTGTGTTCCCTCAAGGGCTGTGACAAAGTGTGGCAGTGATCCTGTCCTGCAGACCTAAGGCAGTGAGCAGTGGATAATCTGTGAGAGACTGGTGCTGGCGCCGGGGTTATCAAGCCAAGTCCCAAAGATAAGGCAGCCAACTGGCCCTGCAGCT
>NW_008583538.1:0-45934 GCF_000691845.1 Merops nubicus | reverse complement strand
CCCCCCGCCGCTGCCTCAGCACGCTGGCAGGGCTGAAGGGTGACAGGCAGGATGTGGGGGGTGCAGCATGCCCGTGGTGCAGGCCAGGTAACGGGGAGCCCCAGCATCACTGCTAGGCATCGGGGGCTGCTGGTGTGCCATGGCAGCTCCTCAAATGCACACACGTGGGGCAACAAGCAGGGGGTAACCGGCTTGGTGTGACCTACAGGGGTGGTGTGGCCATGTCCACACACTTCCCATAGCCACGTGTCTTGACTTGGCTCAGTTCAGGAGGAGATCTCTTCCTTCGCTCAGTCAGCATCCCCGCTCAGCCCAGCTCTCTAGATACAATTATTCCATGAACACTCACTGACGTATTGCAGTGGGAAGGGCACATCCCAGCTTGTCACAACTAACAGGTAGCACATTACACAAAACAAAGCCTGAAGCCCATGCTCAGTTGAAATCTGCAGGGGAACTCACATCTTTATTTACACTTGAACTAAGTTTTCTTCTTTTCTGTGATCCCTTATTAATTTTTCTCTGTTTTTGCTGCTTTATGTTGTATATTTTTTTTCAGGACAGAGACAGTCTTTTTTTGCCACAAAAGGCCACTGTTATTTCAAAAATCAGGTTTTTTCCCATGTGCCCTAACACCCTCTCACAGCACTGTCATTATCACAGCTGCAACAGCATCTCAGGAGCCATACACAGCCAATGTATACTAACAGATTTAATGGTCTTAACTACCATAAAGACAAAAGTTTCCCCACCCACCTTTTTTCTACCATTTTTTTTCCCATTTTTTATCCAAATGTCACTGTTCCTTGTCTGCAAAATGACTGTTGAACCAATGATTATGGTGTGGTGCATTTCCTTTGAGTGACAGTGCCTGCACAATGACTTTTCTCCGACACACTCGGCAGTCAGGATTAAATATTCTTGGCACGTAGCCTGAATAACAACACATATACTGAGACCTGCCAGCATTGGAAAGTCCCTAAATCCCAGGAGCTAAGATTAATTGCCAGCTATTCTTAAAATTTTCTCACCACTCCACCCAGTTTCTTGGGTCTCCCCACCCACTACAATCTTACAACTGCCTTTGTGGGGTTTCATAAAACTTCCCAAGACAGTTTCGGATAGTGGAGAGCACTTACTTAAACTCCCCCTTGAACTGACTGAATTCACATGCCCACAGTGCTCTCCTTGACTTTACAGAGGGAAGTTTGATGGGGTACAGTTTAGTCTCTCTCTATTACCACTCAGGATTCTGCCCAAATTAGTTTATCTCTGAGGCAGGGGGGTGGAAAAGATGATGCTGAAGAAAAAGACAGCAGAAAGCACTCCTGTAACCTACTTAACCCCTCTTTTATACCAGGGTATGAACACAAGTCCTGTGAGATGCTGAGCATCATTAACTTCCATTAAGTATAGATGAGATGAGGGCACTTTACTAAAGACTACAGCCTCAGTACATCTTACTGCTAAGCCCAAATTTATGCCAGTAGTGGAAAAACACAGAAGGAATAATAATATAATGTATTTGTCAGCACAGATCACCCTCTTGCTCATGTAGCATTGCTGTCTGAACAACAAAGAAGTTTCACAATCATGAACCACAATCCCCTTTTCACCAGGGACTCTATGATAAGAAACAGGGGAAATAACACGGGAAATGCAGAAGCCCCTCTTCTGGCATTTCCAACTAAGAGGAAAGCAGGAGGCATGAAAAACCTTCACATACTTTTCACTTTGGCTTTCCACCCACAGTGGTTAGGATCAGCTTTGAAGAACGACCAAAATTTTTGATCAAAGTTTTCTGGATAAGACAACTTGGCCCATTAATGCAGAATGGCATTTTTTTAAAAATGAAAGGTGTGGGTTTTCCTTAAACAGATGCCTGTAAAGGCATCTGACTCCTGAAGGCTTGAGCATCCTGGTTTAACCAGTTTTAGTCAGCGAGTCAGTTCTCTGATAGAGCTTAGTTAAAAAAAAAAAGTGCAGCTCATTTGCTCTTTCTCTCAGAAGTTTGTCTCCACTGTTTCCTAGCTCACCTGCTATTATATTTAGGACTGATTTCAGTTAGGAACTGTAACAGAAGCTTTATATTAATCACCAAAAAAAAGACTGTTATGTTGCCCATGTCTATTTTAGACCTTTGGCTCCAACCCCAGCTCTTGGAGTAAGCAATGCCAGACCTTTGTTTTTCTGTTAGCTTTTTTTACCATAGGTGCCTAAGAAGCACTTGCAAAACATTTCAAGTATCTGCCCATGCAAAACGTATTCCCAAACTATTCTGTGTGCATCATTTCACTGCCTGACTACAATCCTTATAGCTGCATTTGTACCTGTGCATACCTTGAGCACCTACACCTGAATAAAACCTCTCTCAAAATGAAACAAGCAACCAGACACCACCAGGCTAAGCTCCAAGCAACTGTGCAGCATGGTTTCTATAATGGCCTATGTACGCAAGCAGATGTAGATCTTTATTGTTTTGCTATCTGATTGAAACACAATGCTTTTTTAGAATGACTGCTCACAGGTAAAGAGACCTAGCCACCTAAACCCTCATTCAGTCTCGGTTTATACTAGGTGGTGTTCTGAGTACACTGGCAAAAGCACCAGATCTACTTTCATCCTCCAACACTTTAAGTTAATAGATTATAAATCACACTTATCTAAAAGGAGTTTCAGTCACAAGACGTTATTTCAGCATAAATATTGAAACAACTGGGTGTTGATTAACATATTACTTTTAAGGTTCAGTCATTAAGGTTTAGCTCAGGGAACAGATTTCTTCTTGAGACCTTCATGAGTATGATGGAAAACTACGTACAGCGCTCCTACATATAGTAAGAATCATTTACAAACCAGGCAGGGCCTGGGAGGCAATCAGGTTGAAACAGCAGTAAAAAAATAAAATTAAATTAAAAAGAAAATTGTCCAAAGCCAGCAGTGTAAACTGTAGAAACAAACCACCTCAAATGCCAGTGAACTGATGAAGTCATGATACCACGGAGAATCAAACTACCAGGCACATTTTGGAAGTGGGACACACCTTTGTAGCAAACAGACCAAACTGATGCTGTATTACCTGGACTAAACCCCAGAATTTTGTGGGGAGCACTCTCATGAGCTACCTGCTGCTCAGCATGATGTGTTTCAACAGCCTCTGATGCCTTGGAGGTGCCATCTTTGATCAGTGCAGCCATTTCAGATATAAGATGCCTATTCTTTCTTCTCTTCTACTCACTTCAAGACTTCAAGGAAGAAGCAGCACCTTTCATAATCAAGCACCCTCTGGCAGGAGTTAAAACCACAGGGCACAGGAAGCTTCCAGTTACACCTCGTCCCTATCCTCACACACACACATGACATACACCAACAGCCAGTAACAGGCACCATATATTTAAACCTGGATTTGGCACTCTCCTAAGGCTGGAATTCCCTCGTTCCTGCCTCACTGCTCCTCAGCAGTGCCCAGCAGCTTGCCTGGGAGGGCAGTGGATGTGGGCATTGACTCCAAAGCCACTCACAAGCACTGCTCCAAGGGGCATCTCAGGGACCACTCCAAAGCACCTGCCCGTTGCTAGAGCTGCAGCGCTGCACACCCAGCGTCTCCACAGCTCTCTGTCATCGGCCCAGCTGAGGCAACACTCTCCAAAGCTATTAGAGAAAAACACACCCCACCTAAAAACTCTCCCAGATATATTTCCACAGCAATAGATTTTTAATTGAAATATTCTTAAGCTAAGCCAATTAACTACACTTCCTCTACAGCAGCCTTTCCTTGGGAGAAGTCTCTCCTCTCTGGGTAACACCTGACCAGGTTTGATCAAGTGGATTTGCTTTCTAGGAAGGGCTCTTCCAAACATCTGGCCTTCAGAAGCAAGGAAGGCTTGCCCAGAGCCAGAGCATTATGGGCTCACATACCACTGATATGTGAAAACCTGGACCCCATGGCAGCTGATGCTAGAGAAATGGCTATTATATGCATTGATGCCTTTCAATTTAGTCTTTGGAAAATGAAATGGAAAAAAAATGTTCTTTTTTTTTCAATTTTCAGTTTAGTGGTCATTACTGCCCTTTTAATAATCACATCCCAGATGTTTCCAGACCCACAGATAGGTACATAAACAGCAGTACAAAGTGTGCAACATCAGATTCTCCTGAAATAGTGTTGTCACCATAATGAGACAGGAGCTCAGGAAACCTGATAATTTCTGCAGTGGAGGATGGCTACAGTCTTCCTTACAGAAGGATCCAAACCTAAAACAACTTGCTACCCATATCTCTAAGAGTATGTGAATGTAAAGGCCAAAAGCTTTTTGCCCACGTTAAATAAAAAACAAGGAATGCTACAATTACAAGCAAGGTCACCTTCTCCCTGTTCAAGTTCTTTGTAAGGAATACAATGCGAAAAGAAATTATGAGACCTTAGAGTCACTTATCCTCTGGCTCTGCTTCTCTCCAATTAATTAAATGGGTGAAAAGCTGGCGCTGAGGGCCCGTGGATCAGCATCCAGCACAATGCATTTCATAACTGCTCTGTGAGGACAACTGCAAAAGCCAATCACAGGATACTTATTAAAGAGGCCTTCTGATGTAGCCCCTTATAGCAAAAAACTGCTGGATGCCCCAGATTACTCAGTTACACCTCATTAAATTATATCAGTTGTTTGTTGCCAGCATATTCTCCACGCAGCCCAATGGCTTTGTAACCAAAGCTGCTGGAAACCTGTTTAAGTGGTTTTTTTTTTTTTTTTTTTTTTTTTTTTTTTTTTTTTTGTTTTGTTTTTTTTGTTTTTTTTAAACTTCTTAGGCAGTAGGTGGAATACTGTCATTTGATAGAAAAAGCACAGAGACTCTATTAAAACAGAAGAAAAGGGGGGAAAAAAAAAACCAAACCAACAGAAAAACAGAAATTAGAAAATCAATGCTGCTACATTAAGGTTTTAGTAGGTTTCTTTCAGCTACGTTTGCTTTCATGTTCTTGACCAAAGAGCTCTCGGGTAAGGAAATGTTCATAAGTTGCTTCCTGAACAAGTCTCCTCAATTACTTTGCTGCCTCTGCAATTCAAACACTTAGAGAATTTGCAGGGCAGCAGCAGCAACATTAGCAGAGCAACTGGGGTGGTCTTGTTACTTTAAACCTCTTTGAAAATTCACAGCCTGCAATCATCTCACATGCCAGTGTCCAGTCTGGCTTGGAGGCAGAGGAAAAAAACCACTTTGGAGAGGCCTATTAAATAAACCCTGTTTTCACAACAGTAAAATCCCTAATAGTTTTGATTCACTGAAGCAGTGCTCCCAAACAGCTCGCTTTGTTTTCAATCACTTTTATAACAGTCTCAAACTAAAAAGTCAGACCAGAATACCTGTCTGTGTGTGTACACACGTATAAATTACCTCAGCAGACTGATTTTTTTAAGACCTCTTGTCAGCATGGAATAATTTATTTATTTTTTCTATTTCAAGAAAATTTATTGACTCCAAAAATAGATTTGAATCTATTTGCTCCTCCACACTTAACAGAGCTCCATTGTTAGCATTTCTGTATGACTGTGAAGACATACATCACTTAACAAAAACCACGGACAATAAGGACCTTAGAGTTGTGCTGCTTCAGATCCATTATCAGCCAGGCACTCCTGTATTTATTCCAGTTGAGAGGGGGGGAAAAATAATCTCTAGTTCCTCTTCACTGGAAACTCCAAAGATATTTTTTATATATAAAAAAAGGAAATTTAGGGCCACAAAGAAAATTATTTAAAATGGATGGGCATTGAACACAAAGCATTCCATTCAGCTTCTGTTCTCATACTTACCAATCTCCAGCTGAAACATTAAACACTTAACCCACAAGATGCAAAGGGATTTTGAAAGACCCCTCTTCAGGGATGGAAATAATTACCTCCCAAGCTTTAGGTTCCAAGGGCTTAGAAGCAGGACTGTGCAAAGAACTAATTAAATTAGAAATGGCACCAGAGCATGGTCTCCTCAAAGGTGAATTTGTGGGCTGCCGTGCATTGCTAGGAAAGAATATGCACTGCTTGTGCAAAAATAAGAAAGCATGCTGCAAAGTGATAGATTTGTGTTCTCAGCCCTCAAAACCACCAATCTCTGAAACAGGCTTGCTGGCAACATAGAAGAAAAATGCTAATGTGGGAAAGCCATATTTTATGGGCTCAGGTAATCTTGAAGGAATATATTGGAAATCCCATGAGACAGCCCCCCCACCCCCAGGTTATACAAAGCAGCTGGATGACAGGAGATCTAGAAAACTTTCCTGTGCTGGGTTACAACTAGTGCTTCTGAATTGCTCTTTCTCTTTCCCACTCTCTAGGGTCCCATCTGGTAGATTAGCACTAATGAGACATTCAGATAGCTGGCAAAACAAAAATTAAAAAAATTTTTAATTTTTGCTACAAAATTTAAAAGTACATTTTAAATGTGGGGACAAAAGGGGGGGAAAAAAAAGAGAAATATAGATGCTCAGTGGAATGTTTTTTACACCCTCTTTCAACACCAGACAGCACTCAGTAAAAATTATGATGCAAGAACCCAACAACAGCTTCTTTGATATCCTTACATGTATCTAAGAATGCAAAGTATGTGCTTTACTGCAGCACCTATGTAATAAAGTAGTAAGTGAATAATTCTAATTCTATTTCACAAAGTGGGACAGATCCTGAGTTGAGACAGCATAGGATCATTTCCACAGGGTTCAGTATCAATTCTCTCTCTCTGCCATGTTCTTCAGATTCACTGCTTTTTTTAAGCTTAACAGGCAGGAGGAAAGAAGCTTCCAATTCTCTTATGAGCACAATTAATTACTGTGCTGCTTAAGCCAATGAAAGCTAACTAAAAACAGGTCAGGAACTGTTGGTCATAAACTCACTGAAGATCAGTCAGCTATCCTTAGTAAGTATCTAGTAGGAGGAAGGAGGGAAGGAAATGGGAATTGGAAAGAGGCTCGATACTCCCGTGGAGTCCTGTGATGAATCACAGAGGTTTGTTGCTTAAACAACTTCTCACAGGAAGTGTTCTGACATTTGTGAACAATAGACTTCTAACTATAAGCCACGTCAAAATTTACAGCACTTAAAGCAATGTCAAATTTGCTTGCAAATTATGGGAGAAAAAATAATTGCAGATTGTTGCACAGCTATGCAGTGAACTATAAGTTCATGTATATTTATGCAAGATATCTCACTAAAAATAAAGAAATCATAGGAGCACAAGCATGTTTATGCTGGAGACAAAAACATTTCAAGTATGAATTTGCATGGAGCGTGGTTAGAAGAAAAGGAGTGTCAGCATCAATCAATTTACTTTCCAGTTAGGTGAAGTCCCAAAGTCAAATCTAACTAGAAGTCAACAAATTTCACTTCCATCGAAACAGTACGGGCCACAGCAGTTGTGTAAAATCACATACTGGGCACACAACCATAACAGATGCAAATAGCAATTTGCTATCAGCTGGAGAGTAGCCACGACTTACAGCCCAAAACATGCAAAACAATTTTATCTTCAAGGTTTCACAGAAAGGCATAGCAGAGCAGGAAAAGCAACGAATAAGAGCAGGGAGCTAAAGTTATGCAGTCTCTTGCAACATGGTTCCATTCTTTTTTTCTCTACAGCGAAGTTTTGCCACAGATGGAGTGGGAACAACACTAGTGAAACGGTGCTTACCACAAGAACTCAATTTACTCTCCACACTGTACCAAGAAATCCCACCGTCTGGATGTCTGGAGAACTGGTGCCTGTTGTTCGTCTCCACGCACCTGCTTTCTGACTAATTTACAGTGAATAATGTTTATACAGTTATTTACCTCATTACCAAAACAGAGCTCCAGAATCTCAAAGGTCATCAAAAGTTTGCAGGAAGTAAGTAAAATTGTTTGGCTGAACCAGACTGCCAACCATCCGCCCAGTCAAGGTCAAATAGTTGTGGGGTTGTGTGTAGCACAGTGGTTGTGTCTTCTTTTCATCGTGGTGAAAACATTTTTCTTTGTGGAGAAACACCCCCCCAAACAATGTCTTCTGTCCCTATTACCTGATGTAATATTAAAAAATGTAAGCAAATACAGTTATGTACAAAGGACGGATCCTGGACACGTAATAAGGTTTTGACAAGGTACCACTAATAGTTCATGATGAGACAAAATTACAACTCTGACCTTTTAGCTGAAACAAAAGGCGAAAGAATCTTTAGGGCAGCACAACCACCGACTCCTCTGAAAATGAGAAGCACTGATTATTATCCTAGCCTAGGGGGAAAACTGCAATTCAAAAATTGCTTGTTCTTGTCACAGTAAATCTTGCATGCTTTTAATGAAAGTTTCTCTCCTTCATGAAGTATTTCTTGCTAAAAAACAGGACAGCACATTAATACAGGGGTTTAGATCTCCTTAAAGTCAGGTTTAATTGGGGCAATTCCCTCTAGTGAATCGAAAGATGACATTCGTCTTCACTGCCTGGTTGGAATGCTAAACTGAAAGCAGGGCTGAAATGTCAAGGTAAAATAATGCTAATAATTATTCTGACTGTTACGTTCCGCTTGACCTTGGAATTTAAGAGGCTGAGATGAAGGCCTTTTGTCGAAAGTCAGGAAGTCATCTGGAGACTTCATTGACATTTATGATTAATACAATCTGGCAACATTAAGGGAGGAGACACGAAATATGCTATTAGTTTCCAGCAGAAGGCTAATTTCATCTTATTGTAGTGGGATCTACAGCTAAAGACTACAAAACAACACATCACCTGTGATATTACTGCTCATGTTTTCAGGTGAGAACATGAACAAGCTTAATGCAATAGCCAAAAATCTCTATAAAATAAAACCGATACCACTGTCACGAAAGAGAAGAAAACATTCTCCATTTCATATAAGTAATGATTTCTTTTAAGACAGAAAAAACAGGGCTCAAAACCCCCAATACCAAAATTGCTTCACTATTATGCCTTGTTACCACAGAATATTTTCCACTTCATTTCCAACTTAAGACTGGGATGATAACTCAGTGGGGTGAAGATTTTATATATTAGCATCCTGAAGTGATTCTTACAGCCTTTATTTGTACCTCACTCCTGACAGAAAGTGCTTCCCCCATCGATGGAAATGCAAAGCTGGGAAACCTTGAAGTCTTTCATGGTCAGTGTCAGAGGAGACTGTACACTCAGCTGACACAAAAAGTAGTGGAAGGGGACAGTGCTCCTTTATACTCCTCTTTTGAGCAGATCATATTCCAGGCAAATGAAATGCTGTAATTTTGGACAAAAGAAGGAATGAAGTCAAGTATTTGTTAACACCTGGCATTTGCAGATGGACCTTGCCACAAGTCCAGTTTCCAAGGGATTCAAGGAGAGAATTTACTGACACCTCAAGCTTGACAAGTTATTCTTTTAAAAATCTCTTGTGAAATTTGGTCATTTTAAGTTTATACTCATAGATACACTTGAAGATTTAACCCTATTGAAGATGCTGGCAAAAAAAAAAGATCTCATAAGAACATGCCCTAACGATGACATGTAATAGTGAAAGCATGTCTCATTCCCTGTCCTGATTCAATGGTAGACCTTAACTGTTAGGCTTGGAAATAAATGAAGAGAGGGAAAGTAACATAACACAGGTATTCACAGTGAAAATGTAATTTTCTTAAGTTAGTTTTGTACTAAAATAATTTGAAGTAGTGGAGATATTTCACTTTGGAGCCTGCCTAGTGGGCATGTAAAAACCAACACATTTTCTCCAGCTATGGTTTTAATTGTGGTCCGTGCAAATCTTAAGTAGGTTTCATTTGCATAATGAACTCCTACAGCTCATAAAGCCCACTGCAGACTATTGAGTAAATGGCAGAACTTTTAAAGATGTTCCAAATAATGATTCCAGTCCCTAGATGGAGTGTTTATAGACTTTAGCTTATTAAATGGTCTGTGTGAGTATCCTAAGCCACATCTGAAAAATCAAATTAATAAATTTTATTACAATGAGTTTGTAAATATTCCAGCATATTAAGGACTTTTCCATCTCATGTATCCTCACTGTTAAACATCTTTCTGAACTTCTTTCACAAATGCTTTTCTCTCTCAAAATTTATTATCCAACCCGTGAAATCTGTATTAAATGCAAACAAGATGAGACCACAGAAATGGTAAGTGTGCTTCAGTTTGTGAAAACTGAATTCATATTTTGACTTATCAATTCAGCAAATATTGTACAGACGTTCCAAAAAGAATAGTAATACATTGCCTAAATACAGCAGGCCAGATTTTGCAAAAATGAGGGAAAACACACAGAGTGCTACGTAACTGTTCTATTTTAACATTCAGTTGATGTTACACATACATATGTACATGAAGCAGCTCTCTGCATATGCCAGTACAGGGGTAGACACTAAACCAGCCATCTGTATATTCTATAACTTATTTACATAAGGAATATAGTAATTGCCATTTATTCTATAGGAATATTTGCATGGTTTTCCACAGCCTTTTCTAAAAAAAATCCTGCATAAATTCAGCATGTTACTGGATGAGTGTTTTAGTACATACAGGCCAGAGCTCATAATTGAAAATTAGCATGGAAATATCAATGCTGTCAGGATTTCTCCAGTGGAGGACTGATCTCTGTAAGGACAGATACTTCTCCAGTCACAGAGCCACTGAAGAATTAGGCATAAACTGTAGTGCTATCATGTGCTCCTCTTTCCAGCACTGGCAGCCAGAGGGTTTGGAGTACAGAGGATGCCAACTGCACCTTCACACTTCATTCTCCAGGAAACCAAGTGAGATCACAGGAGGATGAAAGGATGAGATTAAATGGAGCTGCCCAGAATTTGCTGCAAAAGTCATTAAGCATAGAAAAGAAGTTGGCTGGCAAAACACATGAACTCCTGAGTCCACCTGGCCCAGTCTGTCAGACATGAAAGACTCGTGGAAGCCACTGCCAGACTGTTTTCTATCCTCTTCCAATTGGAAAATGGCCAAAGCAAGGCTTTAAAAGAGATGGCTCTGTCCATAAGGACTAAAAGCCACAGACCCAAGGATTCTTTTTCCCTGTGAGAGTTTCCAGGGACCACCACTGGAAAGGGAGGATCGATCTCTTCTCCAGCCAGGCAGCATTTTGAACACACTTGTGTGCCACCAGCAGCTTGGAGACGCTTGGAAATTCAACCAAGGGTAAAAGGAACATTTGAGTCAATAATCAGTTGTCCAGATCAGAAACACCCTCCGGAGCTGCAGCCAGGTGAGGAAGGAGGTGCAGGTTTAGTGACAAGTGCTCACCAAGGTTCCTGAGCCTGCCTCCCTCTGTCGCTGCCAGGAGCAGTGGCTAACAACCCCCATAACCTCCAATTCAAATGTTCTGCAGCACTCACACGCAGGCATCTTGCATGTAAATAGCTGAAATACAGAGAGAACAGTGGCATGGCTACAGACTTTTATCAAGCATCTGCAAGTCTATTTTGACACAAATTGAGCAAGCTGTGGTTTTGTCAAAAACCCCAATGTTAAGGAAGGGATGTGACTATGACAGTTTGCAGGGGAGGAAGAGGTAGATGGGAGTATGAGGTTAAGGTTCCTGTATTTGTGTGGGGTAAGTACAGTGGCTGGGATCCAGTTCTGAGGGGGTGAGGTTATGCACCAGAGGAGGGAGAGGGAAAGCTCCTCATGAACGTGCAAGAAAGGGGAGTCCCTGTGCCAGCCACCCAACGTGCTCCCTGTGCCTGCTGCCGTCTGTGGGTGCTCTGGGCACCTTTGGCCACTGCTGGCTGCAGTAACTGAGGGAACTGGGAGACAGGACTCCAGGCTTGAATTTTCAGAGGTAGATGTTACAACAATCCCCTAAGTAATTTCCTCACGGGGCTCAAAGCAGAGGCAGGGGGAGGGGGAAGAAAAAGCATTGGTACAGGATTTCAGAGCACACCAGAAGGTGGGCATCAACTTCTCCACAGATGATGAATTCTCCACAGCAGGTATATTTTTCTGCGTGTGTAGAAATAATTCATGGATTTAGCTGAGATCCTTTATTTGGGGGACAATCTAGATACAACGAGAACCATAACACCATTTGCTACAATCACTCCACTGAGAATTTTTTAAGCATCAACTTCACTACTGAAGGTGTCATTCAGAAATTTCTTTCACTGATGAATCTTACTGAGTTTCCAAACAGCACACTGGGTCACCCTATTGCAAGAAACTAAAGTACTTGTTTCAGGAAGGCCAAAACCACTTCATATCCTCAGCAAAAGAATACTAAGCAAGTCAGTGAGAAACCTTGGAAGTGGAGCTTGAATTCTCTGCTCACAATCCTGTGCTCTATAGATACAGACATTTCTATAGCCAGGAACACAGCCTTTGGGACCGATGGTTAAACGTTTCCAAATTTGATACTGACACCTATCTGAAGAACCTGCAGCTAGTCAGACACATCTTGCTTTAACACTTCTGGCCAAAACAGAAAATAGTATTTATAAACAAAAGGTCAGGATTACAGAAACGTACGTTTCTTCAGCACAACCAGTGCCAGAGCATGCAGACAAGTAAAAAAACCCCAAATATCATTTAATAATGAAAAAAATAATAATTAAAAAAATCAATGCCAACAAAGGTATTAAACTCTAAAGAAATGTAGGCTGGGGGTTCTGAAAGATGCTACATGCTTCTATGAGCTCCCTAAACCACATCTATTCTGGAGGCAAAAAACAGAAACCATTAAGAGATATATGAAAACAAAAACAGTGCCTGGAGGGCTTCCCAAACACCTATGCCCTCCACAGTGTCCTCATTCCATCTCTTCAACTGACAAAACCTGAACCTTCACCAGTTCTCCTGGGAACTTCCAAGAGTTCTCTTTGCTTAGGCTCTGGCATGGGTTGCAATGCCGTACATATTAACAGGGCTTACCCATGTGGGTCTGACAGGCTTCACTACTTCTGCTTCTTCCTTCTGTTCTTCCAACAAAGAGCCAGTACCACAGTATTGTCTGTCTGAATTGTAAGAACAGGACAAAACTTCAAAGAAAAAGAGTTTTAGAGCTATAAATGGTCTCTCTACACAACTCTCCTACCTATTCCCTATGAAAAGAGTTTAGGAGGTTCAAGCTCCTCGAACCTTTCAGTCAGGTTTTTTATATGAGGAAATAGCTTCTTAGCAACTCCTTTGCCCTGATCTGAGACATTTTAAATTCTTTATAGCCCTTCTGCTTTCCAGTAAAAACAAAACAAGCTGTTTAATTTCATTGCAGCCTGACAGTTAATAGCTCCTGTATTGTCTGTTAATCACACTGAAATGTCTGCTGAAGGATGTATCATTGTTTTAACTTCCTGCTAGCTTTTTTCTTACACAGCCCACCATTAAACTAAATTAACTGTAGTCATGTATCCATAATTTACAACTTTTTAAAGAGACGGGACACAGATCTTTAAAATCACAAGTGGCCCACAAAGAAGGTGAATGGAAGAAGGGTTATTCTATATCTTTCAAAAAAAGGACCACGGTGCATCAATGGAAAAGGCAGGTAGGGGTTTCAAAGCTTCTTCACCCAGTGTGTTGAGAGGGTGGCTGCAGAATGTTAAAATATACCTAGCTTAGAAAAAAAAAACAGGAAAATACAAAGAAAAAGAGTTTACACAAAGACCTGCTTTGGCTCAGAAAGTCCTTGAACTGAAAATCACTGAAGGCTGGGACAATATTGCTGTGAAATGTTGCTGCCTGCTTGCCTTGCTCATCCTCTTCTGTCTCTGCATTTGCCAGGGCTCACTCCTCCCATGGTAGACCTCATCTCCTGTTCCTGGGGCACTGCATCGCTGGGGCAAGGCATAGAGCAAGCTTCAAGCTGACCTCCCACTCCCCAAACCCATTGCATAGCAACTCCTCAAACTGAAGATATACCTGGCATAAAATTGACAAGAATTGATATTACTCTTTTTTTTTTTTTGCCTGAAAGACCAAGAAGGGCTGTGGAGAGAAGACAGCAAGTTCAGTCTGACCCAGCATGGCCGTTCCCATGGTCTCCTGATGGAGCTATTCCATGCCCTGTCTGTGTCTCTGTGGAGAAAAGCAAGGATTTCAAAACACAAAGAAGCTGCTGTTCCATACTAACACCATTACCCATGTAAGACAGGAATGAGTACTTGCCTTCGTTCCACCCTTCCCCCCCCCCCTTTAAAACTGCATAAGACTGTATTTTTTAAAAATTCTTTTCATAATTTGCTAAATTTTGTTTCCATCCCAACTACTAATCCATTTTACTTCTTTTCCTTATTTTTCCTTGGTTCTACAACATTGCAACACACCCTCCCATTCCCCCAATAAATCTCTCTTGTTACAGCTTTTCTAGAGCTCCTTCAGAGACCCTCTTCAGATGAAAATTTTGATATATTTGTCCCTTTGACATCCCCATGAGATTTGTATAGTGTTAATCTGATTTTATAGCTAAGAAGCTTTCATCAGAGAAAAATTAGTGCCTCACCCAAAGTCTGTGATATTCTTTTGAGAAAAAGATAAGCAGGCACCAAACTGCTTGGCCCATACTCTATCTGTAACATATTGCTGCATCCTATAAACTGGAACCCACAGAAAAATCCTGCTGTTAGTTGAAGTTTGAAGGCAGTTTCTTTCATCCCCTTTCCTCACCAAAAGGTGGTAAAATCAAGCAGTTCTGTGTTTCTGATGAAAGTGAAGAGGCTCAACCAGCACATCATATCCTTTTTGGAAAAGCATTTTTAACCCCTATAACTTTGAGTAAATGCTTGGTGAAATATTATACATATCTTAACACCATGGGTCAAAGCAATGCAGGAACTCTTTCATTCATATACTCACAAATGTGTGAGTCCTCCTATATTCTGGTCAGCAAAGTTAGGATGCAAGAGACACCTGAGGCATCTTTCCTACAAATGCTGTGAGCTGCAGTTTGCTGAACCTACAATCTCCACATCCTGCACTCCATCTGGGTCCATGCTCTGTGACTCTGAAACTCGTGACTTGAAAACTGTTCGAATATTATTAGTGCACGTCATCTTTTGGTACCAGGCAGGACACACACCACCAGCTTTGTACCAGATTTGCCAGTAAATATCCCCTTGACATTCATTTTTTGAGATTCTTCTGTACTAGACAGAGTAGGAACTATCTTCAGATGGTGGTTACCTTTAGATAAATTCTGATAGATCCCAGATAACTCCAGTCACTGTGCCGTTTTCATTACAGGAGAAAAGACAAACAGTCCATTTAAAAGAAAACTAATAACTTTTGAGAAAAAGGGAAGGGTTTGATGACATGATACCATATTACAAGCTTTTGTTGTGGGCAAACAGGATCCTATAGTTCAAAGTAATTATCTCATCAAGTTCCACCTCATTAGGATTGAAACTAGACATCATAATGAACAGTGGACTAATAACTCACCAATGAGAACTTGCTTTTAATCCAGCTTGCTATCTTTTTTGCAACATATTTGTTGGTTTCAGCTCATCACTCCCAACTTCACCGGACAAGAAGACACACCTCTTCATTTACTATTCATCATAAGCCTATGGGTGAATTAGTAAATTAGATTAAATTTCCTTTCCCAGTGCCAGAGGGGCACTGGGAAATTTGCATGAACTCCCTTCCCAGGACACGGCGCGCGTAGAAAAGGGAGAAGCAGGAATTGTCAGAGCAAGTTCAGTTTTGCCCCATGGACCTTCTGCATTTTTGTGGAGGAGGGCAGAATGTATCAACACACCCTCTCTTCCACTCCAAAAAGATAGTGCTGTAATGATAAGTGGGAAATCACTTCATAAATTAAAGGTGGCTACAAAATGTTTTGGGACACCAAGTACTATCTGCAGCAGGACGACTCTCCTGTAGACGGGAAATGGCAGAGCAGAGATTATGGAATCATTAGTCATGCTATCACTCAGAGGATTAAATTTTAATACTTTCTTTTCCTTACTATTCTTCTCCCCACTGTGATTTTTTTTTTTTTTTTTTACCCCTGCACCTGCCCTCTAGATATTAGATAACCTGAACATGAAAGAGAAGAACCTTTTTGACAGCAAAGCCGAAATCCTCCTGTTTTGTCATGCATTCAAATGGGAATCAAACCAACTGAATCCTGACCTACTTATCAGACTGAAACTCCTGCTGGGAAGTATCAATAAAAAGGCCCACTGGGAGGTCATTCAGATTGGTCATGGTTATTATGGGAATTGTGAAAGAGAGGGTAGCTATCCTAACAAAAAATCATTTTTATGTAGTTTTACTCCTTAAGTGTTTACCTATCCAAAGTGTGGTAACTTTTCATTGCAGTTTTCCTTTACAATAAGCTTTGAGGTCAACTTCCAGTGATAATAAATAAGGCAACTTCATTAATCAGACTAGAGCACTTAATGGACCACTTACCAGAAATTGTTTTGCTGAGGGTGGCCAAGGGTCTTCACTGGCAGTAAACACAAAACCTTGAAGGTCTGCACGGTATCTTACCATGTTTACCATCCTCCTTGGAGTAAGTAAAGTGATAACAGTTTGTTTTTTTTTTTTAAATTATTTTTAGCCCAAGTAAAATGATCTCAATGGAGCTTTCACTAAACACTTTTTGAAGCAGAAGATAAAAGCCTCACAGCTTCAATCCAGCACAGATGCAATGGGTAGCTAAGCAGGCAGCTCCACGCTTGCTCCTCAGCATGCATGTTCTTACCCAGCCTTTTCCCACAGTAGGCACATGGAAGGAGTTTTCAACTTCCCTGCACAGGGCTGAGCTCCTGGCCTGTTTCTGCCTTTCAAAAATGAGCCCAAACTGAGAAGTCTCTGTCCTACATGACGTTTTTGGCAATTTCTTCAGGGTGAGGCAAGTTGTTTCTCTCTGCAGGCCTCTAATCCCTCCCTGTGCTGACTTAATATCAAGTATAAACACTTCAGCAGAGAGGCCCATGATGAGTTGCATGTGAAGGTCATGCTACCTTCTGCCATCCTTTCCCTCTCCCAGTTTTCCTATGAGTTTATGTATCCTCTTAAATCTGAGGTCATCTTTATGATGGTGCCAACTGCTATTACAAATGCAAATCATTTTAACTGTGTCTGCACACACACCTATGCATTTTAAATATATATATATATGCATTCGTAGTCTGAAAACAAGACAAAATTACAGCATCTTCATTTTAACAAAAAGTCAGATGGAGGCAGTTGAATACACTGAGGGATCAGAAGAGAAAAAAAAAAGGAATAAATCTCTCTTCTCTTTTGAAATCTAGCCTGAGGGCAGCAATCCTCGAGCTAAATTCTCTGGTCTGTGTTATGTAGAAGGTCAAACCACATGGCTGTGATGGTCTCTCTTGCCCTTAAATATCTATGAAAAAATATGGCACAACTTCTCCTTTGCAGCAGATAGTAGGACATTTACTTTACTCCTCATGTGGGGAACCTGTGTCTCAAACCTGCCAGAGCAACAGCTATTTTTATTAGTAATTTCAGATTAAAAATATTAAGCACAGCAGGCAAGAAGTTCACAGAATCATTCAGTGTTGTTTTTAAAGCCCTTTTCTATGATCTCATCGTTTCTACTAAAGCTGATGCTGTATCCGTGGCATTTCTGATTAATCAGTGACCCAGCTTCTAAAGCATTTCATTTTTTATTAATATAAATTGACATAGATTTGTAATTTACATCCTTTTCAACCATTTATGCTAACTAGAGCTTATTTAGAGGATGTAACCTTCAGTCTATTAGCTGAGGACACTGTACATGCCTCCAAGAGACAAAACAGCTTCTATAGCAGGAAACCTCTTCTTCATAGAACACAGGTAATGTCCCACAGGGTGTCAAGGTTTTCAGCCCAGAGAAGAGAAGGTTCTGGGGACACCTAATCACAGCCTTTCAGTTTGCAGCCCCTTAAAAGGGGCTTATAAGAAAGATGGGGACAATATTTTTAGCAGGGCTTGTTGTAATAGGACAAAGGGCAATGGTGTGAACTATAAGTGGGGAGATTTAGACTAGATGGAATGAAGACATTTTTTTACACTGAGGGTGGTGAGACACTTGCAGAAGTTTTCCAGAGAGGTGGTCGATACCTGGAAACATCCAGCATCAGGTTGGGCAGGGCTCTCAGCAACCTGATATAGTTGAAGATGTTCCTGCTCACTGCAGGGGGGTTGGAGTAGATGACATTTAAATGTCCTTTCCAACTCAAAGCATTCTACGACTCTACATATCCCAATCAACTAGAGCAGGTTGCGCAGAGCCTCACCAAGCCTGACCCTGAATATCTCCAGGGGTGGGGCCTCCACCACCTCTCTGGGCGCCCCCCCCCCCCTCTCGGCCCAGCCTGTTCCAGTGTTTCACCACTGTCATAGCAAAGAACTTCTTCCTAATGTCTACTCTAAATCTGCCCTGCTGGAGTTTCAAACCGTTGCCCGGGGCTCCTATCACTACACGCCCTTGTAAGCAGTCCTTCCCCAGCTTTGCTGTGGGACCCTTCAGGGGTCACCCTTCCCAAAAGAGTCCCTCCACCTTGAAGGTATCTTCAGAGCCTTCTCTTCTCCAGGCTGAACAACCCCAACTCCCTCAGCGTGTCCTCACAGGAGAGGTGCTCTAGCCCTTTGATCATTTTTGTGGCCCTCTTCTGGAGCTGCTCCAATAAGTTCATGTCCCTCTTGTGCTGAGGACCCCAGAACTGGACAGGGTCAGGTCCAGGTCAGGCCTCTCCAGAGCAGAGGAGAGGGGAAGAATCACCTCTCTCTATCTGCTGGCCACGCTGCTTTTGATGCAGCCCAATATGTGATTGGCCTTCTGGGCTGCGAGTGTGCATTGCTGGCTCATGTCCAGCTTTTTGTCCACCAGCTCCCCCAAGTCCTTCTCTGCAGGGCTGATCTCCATCACATCATCCCCCAGCCTTATTGAAAATGAGGATTGCCTCTATCCAGGTGCAGGACGTTGCACTCGGCCTTGTTGAACCTCATGAGGTTCACATGGGCCTGCTTCTCAAGCTTGTCCAGGTCCTTCTGGTTAACATCCCACCTCTCTGGCATGTTGAGCTCACCACTCAGCTTGGTGTCATCTGCAAACTTGCTGAAGGTGCACTCAATTCTGTCTATATCACTGATTAAGATACTAAACAGTACTGGTCCCAGCATGGACCCCTGAGGGACAACACCTATCACCCATCTCCATCTGGACATAGAGCCATCAACCACTACCCTCTGGGTGTGACCATCTACCATCCTCCACTGGGCTTTGTCCCAGAGGGATAAGCATACCATATAAAAGTACAACTAGTAAAACAGCAAGAGAAAATACCACCAGACCGTACATAAACCACAAGTATAAAAGACTTGTGAGCTCAGGGGTTAGGAGGAGAAGTGGAAGTGATAAGACCTGCACAGGGGCCAAGATTTACTTTCAAACACTTCTGCTTTTCCTTCAGATTTTTAGAAGTGGAAAACAATATGCAAAGCAGGTGGTCATGAGCTGAGTTATTTGAGCCACTCTGTTGAATTACTATCACTCTTCCAAATAATGTGTTGCAGCACAAGGTGATGGAAGACTTTCCAGTGCTATAGTTTCACCTTGAAAGAGATGCTCAGACATATTTTTTGCCTGGATCTTGGAAGGTAACGTATGAGTGGCTATTAACATACCTATTCCCAAGTCAAAATTCTTTCAGGAAGAGGATTCATCACTTTGAGCATCTAATAACACCTTTGCATGAGCTTTACTTTTTGGTTACATGCATATTGTCTCCTTACTGTTCTTTGTGAAATAATGCTGATGATCAGAGCAGATCCTGATGTGATTCAACACTTCATCTAGCAGTATTGCCAGCTCCTGGCATTCAAATATCATGAGTCAGTCCCTCTAAAATCGTAAGATTTTATTAAATGTAAAAGGTAATTCTGTTGTGGTTTTGGTTTTGGTATTGGGTTTGGTTTTCTTGTGTTTTTTTTTTTTTTTTTTTTTTTGGTTAATTCATTTTAAGAGAAAGGAAAGAACTCTTATGTAGACACTCTGGCAGTGTTTCCAAGTATTTCTTGGCAATCACAAGGCAACTGTGCTTCAAGAGAATGCAAGCTAATATCCTCATACATTTAGGTGACAGGTACTGGGACTTGGTGAAAAAGATTCTGAATCTATCCAAGTTTAAAAGGAAATACAATGCAGTTACGGAATGGAGTAACTACAGAACCACTCATCTAGCAAAGACTTCAAGTTCTTCTTCTCTTATCCCAGCTAAGCAACCCTCTAAGCTTCTCCCACAGCTTATGGCACTTCTCTCACCAACAGAAATGGCCACAGTGCTGAGGTTCAGGCAAATGGAGATGTCTCTGATTTGCTTTTCACAAAGTTCACTCACCTTGTTCAAACAAATTTTCTAAAAATTCCTGTGAATCACTGACAAGACCACAAGTGCTGAAAACCTAAACCCGACAGAACTGCAGTGGCAACGCCAGCCTCAGCTTCCCTGACCACCACACAGTCCTACAACTTCTTTATCAAGCCAAGTGATGGGAGCTGGAAATGCAGGTATGCTAAACCAGCCACCTAAACTGATCAGAGCAAGTAAAGAGCCTCTTGGTCTCACAGCTGATGGGCTGAGGTGGCCAAAGGTGAGGTCAATACAGTACATTAAAAATAACCACTCAGCACCAGATTGATCAATGACCCCTCTAAACTGCTCATTGAAGATGCCATCGCAGCCTTCCCAGATGGAAACTGCAGCACATCAGTGCACAGAGAGCATCTCTTTTCTAAAATTTTATTTCTTTAAAAGCACTTACTGAATTCTCTAGAAAGCCCTTGCTGAAATATTCCATTTTTTTTCTACTTCTGTTTATTTCAACCAAGTTTCAGTAGCTGAAAAGACAGGATAAAAAAGAAAGTTAAATCCTAACAGGAGCAATTATAAAGTACAGTTTTGGTGGTGGTGGTTGGCTTTTGATTTTGGTGGGTTGGTGGGTTACTTAACTGTGAGGCTGATTGACTTAGAGATCAATGAACAGGTTGTTCTCAGGCTGCTATGGCTTATTTTTGTTGTTTTACACAAACTGCAGGGTGCAAGCAGGACTTCCCCCTCACGGATTTGTTCCACAGTCCACCAACTGTAACAGGTTGTTGGTCTAGAAATTTTCAACACCTCTGGCAGATGCTGTGCCTGCAAGCAGTGTGCACTTACTAATCTTCCTGGGCATGAGGAGGCAGGGTGTGCAGATTCATTTTGAAGACTCTAATATCATCAGGCTGTTAATAATAATTATTTTTTATTTCATTCTGAATTGTTAGCTAAGGAAGTAGGGGAGGACAGAAGGCTCCCCTTTCTTCCTCAGGCAATGGAAGGCTCTGGATAACACCACACCGAGACTCAGAGGAACAAATCATGGTCTACTCTGCTCTCCTGAGAAGATGACTACAACATCAAGTCACCTTTATTATAACACGAAGTCCTATCTTTTGGATATCAAAAGAACATTTGAATCAAAATTGATATCAAAAGAATCTTTGGAGGATCAAATATACCTTAATTAAGTCTACTGTACATGGATGGACTTCTCCTGGGGAAACACATGACCAGGAGTACAGCCGTAACCACTTCCTCAGTGCCATACCACTGAAGTAAACAGGTGGAAAACTGTTCTGTGGGGAACCTCACTATTACCATTGTGAGGCCTGTGTTTCACATGGGAGCTGAACGAAATGCAGGGATGATGACCAGAAAAGCCATCAGCATGGGGAAGCCATCTTCACAGTGCCATTTGGTAAGTTTTATGGATGACACTACAAGATGATTATGAAAACAATATGAAAGTAGATCTTAAGGAAATTAAGAAATTAAGAGAAATTTGGAGCCCAAAGCTGTGTACAAAGATTTGCATTAGAATCATAGAACGGCTTAGGTTGGAAAGGACCCTAGAGATCATCTCATCCAACCTCCCTGCCATGGGCAGGGATGCCTCTCAACGAGACTGGGTTGCTCAAGGCCTCATCCAACATGCCTTGAACACCTCCAGGGAGGGTTCCATCTCCATATATTCCAGACTGCATCCGTTTCCCAGACCAAAATGGGCATTTGGTTTCCACACTAGCTGAATCCCAGATGGGTAAGATGTGAAAGAAATCTTGATGAGGTCCAAACGGATTCCTGCTGGCATCTAACTGAACACCACCCAAAAGCCTCCACTGCTGGACCCTCGTGTCCTCAGTGCAGTGATGCCCCACGTATGAGCACCACGTGTACACGTCACTTGCCAGGGACCGGCTCTACAACCACTCCAGCTAGTCCATGAAGTGGTCCTCCTAGACAGTATTATTTTATGTCCTTCTATCTGTTAATTTGATTTGGCCTTGCTTTCAGAATGTAAATGAAGAGCTTTGGCTACATAAATTCCAGCTTTTCTGTCAGGCCATGCCCTCCTTTTTTTTTTTTTTTTAATATATATTTATAGCTGCACCTCTCATTTACAGTTCCATAAGGGTAAAGCAGGGTGTCTGTATTGGTTTTCACACATATACCCACACGAAATTACCACATTAATAATTACTTCATTAAGTCAAAATGCAGCAAACAGAGATTGCTTTTGCAACCTTGCTACTTCACGATACCTTAAGACAGTATAAAAGGATGTTCACTAGTAAAACATTTTCCAGAAACAGACACTTTTCTTTGTGTATTACTTGCAAGAGCTTTATCTCCTCCCCCATTTAGCAAAACTTAAGATAGAATAAGGTTTAAGGTAGGATAAGCATTTTGTCACTTCTTGTTTTAACTTACATAGAAATATGGCCTGGCTCCCACCTTCAGAATAAAAAATAATTTATGTCAGATTAAAAAGATAAAAAAGTTCATCCACTTTATTTCTCAGAGGCTTTTTAAGATACTAAGAAGCCAAACCTTTTGCTATCACATTTCTGCCCAGTATGGCTGCAAAGAACATACAGGCTCTGATTTCTAACTTGTTCATACATATTTAACAGAGAAGAAAACGGAGGAGGCAAAAGTCAAAAAATAAATGATTTTCCACGGTCCCAAAAGGGGGTCACAGAAGCACAGCTGGGTGTCGGGTCAGGATCTCTTGGCAGCCAGCCACAAAAGATGCACAACAGAGAAAAAACATTTCCTGTAAGGAAGCATTTGATTTTCAAAGCTGTGTGAAACGTTCACAAGAAAACCATGTAAATGCCCACTGAATCTGGGGTGGGGGTGGGGGGAATGATTTCATTAGAAACTGGAAGCCCTCTCTTGTTTCACCAAAAGATTTGCTCGTCACAAGCATTGCCAGCTAGCCTGAGGTGATTTTCATGTTTTGTATCAAAACCAAGCAAAAATTAAGTCTCTAGCAGTTTCGACGTGAGTTTCCTTTGAAGTTCAACTCAAGGCGACACTAGACAAGCTCCACGGGTAAGGAGGGATTTCGGCTGGTGCAGAAGGAAGGCAGTTTGCTCCTCGGGCTCTGCAAAGGCAAGGGCCTGCTGCTCCTGAGCTGGTAGGGAGTGCCTTGGTGCTGCAGATGCATGCTCGCCCTGCACACGGCTGCGAGGGCTGAAGACATTTTACAGCCACTCCTGCTTGCCACCAGCCCACTGCCAGGATTCGGCACCCCAGAGGGCCCGTGCGTGCCCCCCAGTCTGCACAACCAGCCCAGCCAGTTTAAGCCACCAATAACATGGTTTGAGATAACCTGATGGATCTGTGCTGAAGCAGATGGAGTGCTGACACCTCCCTTACCATCAGCATGGTGGTGGGGCCAGCTGCAGAGCCCCTAACAGCAGGAGTCGTATTTGGAAGTGCTGTGTGCTCACAGGTACCTCTCCCAGGACACAGCCTGGCGTGGGGTGTCCTTCAGGATGTTACTAGAACTTGCACCCTCAGCTTTCAGCACAAGCTGTCAGGTAGAAGAAGAAAGAGTTGTGATCTCTTTTGAGCATAGATGAGCTGAGTGTGGGTGTAAAGACACCAGCCACTCTGCTTTTCTTCCAGATTGCTTATTTTACCAGGGGGAGGGTGCCAATTTTACTGTGTTATTACCATGTAGCTCTTTGCATTTACAGCTGAACTCCTGCTGCATGAGTGTTTATTACTGAAGCATGTAGGAGCCCTTTTCACAGGCCATGTTTTCCTCACACTGTGTCCTGTACCTGGGCAGAACAGTGTGACAGTCCCAATCCCATAGAATTCATGACCTGAGCATAAAATACTGGGGCAGTATGGCCAGGGAAGGGAGTAAAATATGACAAAGTCATCCAGCATATTAACCATACACAGTCTTTTAAGAGGCAATGTGGAAAGGAAGTCTTATGAACGGATGCTCAGAGCCAAAAGAAACTGCTTTGCAGAGCTCCGCAGGATGCTCCTTCCAAGTATGAAGACTTTAACAAGAGCTGGTGGTGTAAGAGCAGAGTTGTAGCTGTCTGGGTAGAGAGAAAAGGATGTTTTACCCAGATGGAATGCTGAATGGACTTATCAGACCTGGTTATAAATGGAAGAGGATGTCAAAAACAGGGAGGCTAAAAGAGGAGGAGGTAATTCAGATTCACCTCTGTCCTAATGAGGAAGGTGCATGGTACTCTCAGTGATAAAATGACAACATGCCTTGGTCGTGCAGGAGTTGCTGTGGCTGGCTGCTGGAACAGGAAAAAGCCAGTGCCAAAGTTGTTCTGTGCCTCTTGGGCTGAACAGCTTCATCTGGCTCCAGTGCCCACAGGGGTGAAAGAAACATAAGGGCAGGGAGTATCCTGAGACACAAGAGCAGAGACAGTGGCCATGAAGGAAAGCGGGTCAGTAACCCTATGATGGACAGAATGAGTGAAGAGCTGTAGAGGAATCTCTCTAAGACTGTATCTCTCCCAGCACACCTTTCCTGACACAGAAATACCAGTACACAGCAAGTGGACTGTAGGATGCAGCAAAAGCAAAGCTGCATCTCTTAGCAACTCAGTACTGCTCCTTCCCACGCTGGTCTTCCTCAGATACAGCCACCACACACCTTGGTAAAAACAGAGTACTCAAAGTTGTTTCCACTCTCTGTTATTAGCAGTACAGCAGCATCAGTCAGAAGTGGCACTGCCACAGCCCTGGTCACATCAGGCCTCTGACAACATTGCTCTCTCCCAGGTTTCACCCTGGCTTACCTCACTTGCTCTGATGCTCTTGCCTTCCCACAGCTCGTCTCCCACGGCAGTGTGGGCAGGCTATGTACCCAGAGGGGGAATGCAGACCCTGCCATGGCTCGTTGCCTTCACAGACATCCTTGGATCTGGATGTGTTATGGCCAGCTCCATCCTCGGTGGTCCAGCCACGTGCCTCTGTGCCTGGAGACCTGGCTTGTAGGCCTCTTCAGGCACTATATACCTCGTCAGCTCATTGGTGCTGTGATTAATCAGGATGCTATGCACGTGGCAGTCAGGCACATCAATATTAAGCTGAATTCCAGGGACTTGGTTCTCTTCTGTAAGAAAGAGGGCTTCCAGCAACTTCTCCTCTGCTCCACTGCAGTTCCTGTTTCCCAAAGCTCCCTGCCCCATGCTTACTTCAGCATCATCCCAGCTAGAGAGAGCAGAAAAGGGAAAACAACAGCTTCAATGACTACATAGTTTGGATGCAAAATAAAGAGGTTGCTCGAGATTTTACTTACCTTTTGGTTAAAAAAGAGCAAAAAGAAAAGGACCAGAAAAAAAACCAAAGGTCTGAAAATGGAAAGTATTTACCTCTTAGAGGAGTTTTATCTCTTGATAAACTTGAATGCACACTACTCTTGGACTGAGCACAGCCATACATACCTGAGTTATCCCCAGCAGCCAGAACCCTACTCCCCCAAGTTCTCCTGCTACCTCCTGCAGCAAAATGGCAGCAGATGACACCTGGTTATGCCCAGACTCCAACTTCTGCCGGGAGGGTGAGGAATGGAGTACAGTGCCAAAGGCCTTGTGTTTATGTAGGACAAGAGATCTTTCTTTTGATTGCCTTGTGTTTTTGCTGGGGTGTGAAACAGAAATCTGCCCATGCCTGTTCTGCTTCCTGCTGTTAGAGGAGGCTGCTCAATAATTCAGTTGTCTCCCCCGCAAGGAAGCTCCACTGGCCTGTTGCTTGCTCAAGCCAGTTACTGATGCTCAGCAATGAAGTCTGAAGTGCCACAGACTTCCAGGGGCCCCTTTGGCACCAGCTCCTTTGTATTCCAGTGGCCAGCAGCAGCTTCTTAACTCTTCGTCAGCCAAAGCTCATTATCATTTTTATGTAATTAAACAGTGCTGCTCGTTCTCCTCATTAGATTATCACAGCAAATTGATGGTTATTTGAAGGAACTGCCACAATAGGAGACAAAACACTGGCAACAGATAAAACAAAAGGATGCACACAAAGCTCTTTAATTAAACTCTGTGAAGGGATATGAATTCTAGCAGAGATTTTGGTTACCCTGCTGAGCCTTTTTCTGATTAGCTAGAATGCATCTGCTGGCTTTCCTAGCATCCATCTGTACTGCTAAAGAGAAATTTATTCTGGCTGCAGAAGATGACCTCAAAGACATCAGTGGTGGATGGTCTAATAGCTTGTGTGTGTTGCTGAAGTGGTTCTGAGTCCTTCTGGATGTGCTGATGTGAAGAAGCATCTTGTCTACATATAACAATGTGCTTGACATGCACACACACACACACATGTATGTATGCACACACAAAGGACAAGGGGAGGCTAATGTGAAAGCCAAATGAGGTTGGAAAATTCTGAGGGAAAGGATTTGTTCTCCAGGTTGCTGAAACTTATCACCACAATTACTTTTTCTTTTGGCATGCAACATCTGTTCCCCCCCAGCCCTTTCCTTCCCTTCAGCATCCAGGTGCAGAAGCTAAGTGAAGGCTAATGGATGGGACAAGGAAAAAAAGCCATACTGTAAAGTATATTAATCATCAGTTAGGCTGCTACTTTGAAGTTTGATTTTCTTTTAAAGAAAAAAATTTTAAAAAAGACAAATAAGAGAGAAAGAATAAGAAATAAAACCAGATCTGTGGTATTCTGCCACAGTGCTCATTACTACTGCAGACCTTTAATCAGTGTATTTTTAGTCATGTGCACACTGTTGCCTCTACACAGCCTATTGAGACAATACACAATTTGCACGTTTATCATAATTAATTACCTGCTGACATACTAAGAGCCATTACCATCTAGCGTTCAATTCAGAGGAATGTAGTTGATGGAACAGGGCCAGGCTATATGATGCACAAACAGAGCCTGAAAACACTCATGAGAAACAGTTGTTCTCTGTGCTAAACATGGTGGAGTTTTTTTTCCTCAGAGCCCCAAGAACTTGGGTGGATGAAAGACCTCTTCCTTATCCCCTAAGCAGCTCTGAAAATATCCCAAGTTCTGCCTAATTTACACTACCCTGTCCTCAGGGACACGTTGCCAATGTCCTACTGTGAGGGCTCCGTTAAATCTTTTATTTATTTGTCCCCAGAGGCCACTGAAGAATATCACAAGGTATTTTCCTTTTCCAGAGTAGATTAAGCCAAGCATAAATGAGGCCCTAGCATTCTTCTGGATACGGGTGTGCACTCCTGTTTAGCCAGACTACTGACAGTCTGCAGGGAGTAAATATTCCCAGGCCTGATTTCTGACTGCCTTAGATGAAAGTAGGTGCAGATTTGTTACTACTCATGACTTGGCAGTATTTTACATTCATGCTTTGTAATGTCAGAAAACACAAAGTTCAAAACACTGGGGGAAAAAGTTCCATACAGATTGTGCCCCAAGTACCTCAGCCTCTGCTGCCCCACTGAGCACGCCAAAGTCTAAGGGCAGATATTTGTTTGTTTGTTTGTTTTCAATTGTGATTGAATAATAATTAAAAATTTGGAGTTCCAGCACAGTGCTGGCAGCACGGTCTCATTTTAGCATTAAACAGCAGGTTTACTGGTAACTCAGACCACTGCCCACCTACAACAACTCTCTTTAGCTCAGTCATCCCCAAGGATGCCTGTTCTGAACTATGTCCAAAAACCAGCTGAACAAGAGATTTTGGCCCGTAACAAGTATCACCATAAAGCACCAATATTTCCCATTATGAAAACACAACTCAAGAGGATCTCTAATCAGATGCCATTCCTACTACAAAACTGAAGCTGGTTTTGCATTGAGCTCGGTCTGGGTAGAAAATGCAGTCCTCAGCTGTAAAGTTGGTAAAGCTCTGCTGACTCAAAACCCACCAGTTCAGTTCAGGTGCTCTGAACAGCCAACAGCTCCACCCTACCCCTCAGTGCCCTCAGTGCATTCAGGGCATGCTTTTAAAGCTTGTCTCCCTTGCAGTTTCTGTTTCCAGCTTCTTAGCCTTTACGTTACTTAATTCTTGGCACCCCCTGCCTCATTAGGTACAAAAGTCCAATGTCTGAAGGAGGGATTTAGGCACCGTTGCTGCAAATATATGGAAGCCAGTGCGATGACTATTTACTTAAAGCTGTTACTGTGCAGCATCCAGAGCCTGTTGACACGGATCAGCTCTGCATTCTGCAAAATGCTGTACAAGCAAGCAGAAAGTTAGTTTCTGTTGCTGACAGCTAATTCTTTTAAACTTGGAAAGTGATAAGCTAAGTGGTACATCTCCAGGTCACAGCAACCTTCTATAACAGCATGAACTACAAGCATAATTTTCTCACATCAAGCAGTTGGAAGAAAATAAATCTGCTTCTTTATCTATTTTCAGCGTTATGAAACCACCATATAGAAATAAGCCACTCTGTGTACGTAGCCTACAAACATGTTTGTAATCTGGTACAGCTGAAGCACTTGATAAAAGCATCTGACGACTTATGCATAATGTAAGCCATACACTTTCCATTGCAAGCTTCAAAAATCCAGTGAACCAGATAATGGTGTAATGACACACATGGCCAGTGGCCCAGGCCCTCCTCTCGGACAGACCTCTCACTGCTGCTGACTCCTACAAAATCCCCTGGGCTGTGAAGGACATGGATTGTCCCTGGGACCTGAGGTTCTGTGGTATGCTGTTAACAAGCTAAATATACTAGGTTTTGCAAACTCTTGAAAAGTGGGATCGCGATGTGTTAGCCTGAGAGGATTTTCCAGAAGGAGGTTTGAGTGTTGCACTGCACAGGGGTCTGAAGAAGGGGTCGACCCTGTTGTCCTGTTAGGTTACATATCTTTCCAAGTGAAAGGAGGGGGGAAAGGAGTCCAGAGATTATATTATATGGCTAGTTTCTTCCAGCTATAGCACATCAGGTCTGAGTACTTCAGCTAGGTGAAAGACTGTCTGAAAAAGCACTTTTGGGAGGCTTGTTCAATAAATTGTTTTTCTGTGTTTTTCTGAAGAAGAGTTCCTAGTTGTTTTTAAAAGTTGGCATGGAGGTCCCCAGGTACAGACTTACATTCAGTAAGTACAGCTACAAGAGCTATAAAAGGGTTTTTTTTTTCCTATAGAAATTTGAGTACCTGAGTCAACAACTACTCTCTAGTTTGGAAACTAAGCAGGCACTTTTGTCTGTGTTTACTCCTAAGGGAAAGTAATGTGACCATCATAAGGCTGTGAGTTCCATCAGTTTTAAAAGATATTGCTTTGAATTAACAGTGAAGTGAGGAGGAAAATTCTTCCTTCTGGAAATCTAGTTCTCAGCTGATTATTTATGTGTTGATATTCATTCTTTCCAAGTAAAGAAAGCAATAAGCTCTTCTCATGAGCCAAGTGAATCAACATTAGTGGAATGAAAATCATTCTCTTACATAACTGTTTTTCCCCTACCTCCAAGCCCTTCAATAAAGGCCAGAAAATCCACCTTAGAATAAAGGCTGGCTGCACTGACCTTATAAATGAAAACAAAAGGGGTGATGAAGTAATACAGAGAGAAGGATATAAAGTTTCTTTTTTAAAAAAAAGTACGTGCAAGGTTTTGAACATGCCTTAGAAAGAATTCTATAATCCAATAGATATTTGCAAAGAAAAATTATGAAAACCTGCCTTAACTGTCTGGTGGCAAGAGAAATATGAAGTCATCAGATGTATAAAAAATATAAATATATTAATATTTAAAAAAAAACCAAAAACAACTGCATGCAGTTCTGGTGCTGCCTCTGTACACCAGGAATGTAGTTAATGTAGAAATCCTTGAGTCAGATAAATTCAACTTCAGAATATGAGGGAAGCAGGCCCTTAAATCACTTTGCTACACGGGAATTAAATGAGCCCACTCATCCTGCCTCCAGGATTGTCTCCTTCTAGCAATGATCTCCAGCAGCAACTGCTGTCTACAGAGTCTTGTGCTAAGTGCAGACATTAACAAGGCACTAAAACTCATCCAACTGCATTTTAAGTAGAGCCAAACAACCAGCACAACAATGAAGTCTGTTTGTGAGTGAATTTTCATTGTCTGCAATATAAAAGTCAATAATGGTCCCAGGTATTTGTGAAGTGCCATTTCTAGTAGACACAGCTGAAGGGGGAATTCACACTGCACAAGATGCAGGACAACCAACAGAAGTGTTCCTCCCCCTCAGACAAAAGGTAGGGAAATGTCCTTCCAAATACTTGTGACATTAGACAGTATCTTAAGATATCACACTTTTAGACACCTTGAAGAATTCTTCTTTTTCTTTCTTATTAGGAACATAAGTAGCTAAGTAAAATTTGCCAAAACTCCATGGCCAGAGATCGTCTGTGAAGAACTGTTTCAACCTAATGCATTAAGAATGCCCATGACAGCCAAAGCAAAGATCACCAGCTCACTGGCACTGCTGTGTTCTTCTGCAGAAATCTGATCAGTGTGCTGGCTACTGTATCAGCCCTTATGACTCAGGCAACTCTTCTTTTTAAAATGGAAAAAAATCATTATCCTCATAGCACTAAAAATTAAAAATTTGTATGCCACTCTACAGCTTATCTTCAAACCCAAACTCCTTAACCCCTGGAAAGCCTTCACAGCCCAGCTTCACCCAGCCCCACTCCAGCCTCACACATCTGCAGTCTCCCAGCTGTTTCTTACACCCACACGATACCAGGTCACCTACAACACACCTGCAGCATGTCAGGCACAGGTACATAGCTGCCTTTCTGTAGAATTCACTCAAGCAAATGACAGAAAGCTTGTGGCAGCGTTGGTTTTTTAGGCTGGCTGTGGAGGGAAAAATGATACCTTACCTGGCATACAGCCTACCCGTATAAAGTTAACTCCTTGACGTATTTTGAACCAGTAGAGTGAGTAAGTAAGTTTACACAAGCTCACTGCTTTGTGTTTTTACTGTACCACCAAAACATGGCCAGAGAGTACACAAGTCTTATCATTGCTGACTGCTTATCGTCAAAATCTTCTACCTGTATTTGATCCAAGTTCTTTAAGCACCCACTCAGTGTGTGCAATCCTGACCTCCAAGGACCAGTGGTATTTGCACACCACAGAAACAATGGAGCCATTTGTCTTGCAAGCAGGTCTGGGTGCAGGGGACACAGCTCCCTCCCTCCCTGTCCCCACCTGGGGCATTTGCTTCAAGAAATCGAAACAACTGAATTTCAGAGCCTTAGAACAAGACACAATACTGCTTCTTTAACCTTGTTTTCCTCTTCCTAAACTCATGCAAACCTTCTCAAGCCACTGACTACAATGAACAGGAGAAAGACAAAAATATATCAAAATGTATATACACACAGTCTATATGCTCTTAAATGACTGCAAGATAATCCATGGGAAAGACTCACAAAAAAATGTAGTTAGAAATAGGAGGATGCCCTTAATACTCCATTAAGGATAATGATAAACTTTTTTTTCCTAGCGTTACACAATTTAAATGTCTAGTCACTTGCTTTCTATATACCTCAGGAACAGTGGCCAGAAGGGCAAGCAAAGACCATTTCTGTTCTCACACATTTCCATTAAGTCCTCACTAAAAGCCATTGTTTTCCTAAATTGCTCCCAGAAACCAAATTTGCACTGGATATCAAACTGGTGCAAGTACAGTGTTCCTCCTTTACACTAATTGTGGGTTTTTTAAAAGATGTTTTCATCAAATGCATGATAGAAACCTTTGGAATGTAACACTTGAAAGGTCCTGCTGAGTTTTTGCTAACATTTGGTAATAAACCTCATGAGAGTCTTTAATGGAAGTTAACATTTTTTGCATGTGTCATACTGCAAAGCCTTCAAAGCAGAAGTTTATAACAAAAGTCTTAATGTTGCTTTAAAGCTCCAAGTCCTTTGGTAGGTATCTGCTTTATGTTTGCTGACATTGCTGACTGCCCAGAATTCGGCTGGCTCTGACCAGATCTAAGCACAAAGGCAAACCGAAATGACGCAGAGTTTACTTCTTCCTCCTTTGTACTTCCTTAACAAATAGAAATCTAGCAGCATGTGCATGAGGAAAGTGAGCAACAACAGAAAAGAATCCCCAAACCCAAAGCCACCCAAAACCACCCACTCGCATGCCAGTTGGTTTTCAAAGTGATCTCTACAGCTAACAAAAGGGACAGATTTGGAGTCCTGAAACATGAATTCATCCTACCAACATAAACAGCACTTCTGGAAGGCAACCAGCACATTGTGCTTCCATAAAAAAACCAACAACCAAAACCCAAACCAAACAAAAAAGAAAGAAAGAAAAGTCATATTATGTATGTACCTCTACAGATCAAAAGGAGAGTTACTAGCCTAAGGGAAAGGACAGGTTGGCAGTTGACAGTAACTTTATATGGCCTTTATGATCTACTAATCCTGAGCTGATCAGAACAGATCACTCAAGTACTGTGAAATCCTGTAGTTCAGTAACATGGGCCGTGACCTTAACTCTGCAGATCCTGAGCAGACCTTGCCTCTGAAACTGTGTTGAGATCTTCAAACGACTTTATGGCTCTCTCTACAGCCTTGCACAACAACTGTTTTCAGGCATGTATTTGTGTGGCCACAGCATGCTACTGCAACTCTGTAACTGAAATAAAATGGTGGAATAAGGACCTGTCCAAAGCTGTACCAGCAAGAAGCACTTCAGCCTGTAAGACTCACGCAACCCCTGTCTCTGGCCCAAGGTGTGGCTCTCTGGCAGCTCAAGTCCATGTAAATCAGCCCTTTCCTTCCAGTGATGCTCATGCAACAGCACAGAGAGCCCGTTCTGAACCTCAACACAAAATGATCTCCCATAGATGAGCTACCTGAACTTCTCCTCAGGCAGTCCCATGGCATTACTGACGGTGCAGCCAAGGTCTGTTTACAGAAGGAGGGAGAACGGGCAGGCAGCAGCCTCAGTTTAAACCTGTTTGGGGTGCTGTGGCCACTCCCTGGGGCTGCCACATTTATTCTAATTTCTTGGAAATTAGCTTCAGCCTATAGAAACTACTGTGACTCAAGATCTGTTTTTGAAAGAGGACCATATGAGCTGCAGCTATTGTATTTTGAAATGAAAATGTTTAATCTGCCAAGAACTGAGGGGAAACGTAAGATTAAAAAAAAAAAAAAAAAAGTGAGCAAAATACCCTAATTGGACTTTTCATAGCTAAAACTCTTTAAAATGTAGCTTACTTTAAAATCACACTACACAACAGAATATGATCGCTCATTTAAAATTCTTCCTTTGCTTATGTCTTTGTATGATTTAAAGCCTGTCCCATATTGACAATTACAAGATTCTTCTCCATAAGCCCCAAATTTTTGCTTTCTAACTAACTCTGCAGTGCCTAAGAAAAGATGTGAAAAGTTTTATGCTTGATTTTGCCACCACTCCATCTTGCTTTTACTGCCTGAAACACGAATTGCATGTCTGGATAACTGAACTCTGACAATTGGAAAATCAGACTAGTTACTACACTGTCATTTCTTTTTTTTAAGCAAGAAGACCTTGTCAGTTTTACCTGTCAAGTGAGTTTGGGACAGATTGTTAAACATTTCAAGAAAACAGAATAAAACATGTTCCCTTCATGGAGCAGATTTGCACTTACTCTCCTTGCTAACAAGCACACCATTAGAGAGCACAGTGCAAGACTATCCACAGCACTAGACTTTATCCCTGAAACTATCCCAGCTCTTCTGCTCAAGCTACTGCTGTGAATGGGCATCACTGGAACTTCAGCTCCATGGATTTCCTGGCAGATACGACAGCATTTATGAGCTGCCTCAGCTTTCTTACATTTGCACCAATATGAAGTATGATTGGCAGCAACCCAATTTCATTATTCGCAGTTAGATGAGTCAATAAGTGTGGAAAGAGAAACCAAATGGGCAGTTAACACAAAAATCAGATATTCTGAGGCCAAGAAAGTATTTATATGCTGATGACTCAACTTTTGCAGCAGCATATGCAGCAAGAACAGGAAATACACTATTGAACCCTCTTATGACAACAACTTTGATGTGAGAGGTTGCAAAAGCTTGTTCTGCCCTTCTGTGATTCAGAAAGCTGGGTTTCTGCAGAACATGCTCACAAGGGCTTCCACGCTCCTTAAAGACCACCAGGGAATATCAGGCTCCTGCAGGATACGTGGTATGCCAACATCTTTCAGAGACCATGGAAAGAAACACAGGTGACAACAGACCGGCACTGGGAGCTCTGCTGCTGAGAAGAGATCCTCCAGCCTTCTACAGTGGCAAGAAAACGTACTGTGCTTGACAGTGATTGTACTTCTTGTTTCAAACCTGTTAGCCCAAATGCAGAGTTTATGTCGGAATACAGCTGGTAACTATTCTAGAACAGCCCTTCTGAACTCAGAAAGGACAATTTACTAAAACCTTTCATGAATATTCGTACAGAGGCACAAGACAGCCACTTCCTAAAAGTTCAGGAACTTCTCTTATCTGAAGTTTATTGTTTATTCTTGTGTTGCAGAGGCTCTGTGGAGGAGGTGGTGAGAGCAATGTGTCCTGCAGCAGTAATTCTTACAGCAGATGTATGCTGTGGCAAGGCTATGAAACGATCTGTGTGCCTGACTGGTAGAAACTGAACATCTATCAGAGGATTTAGATTAGTTAGCATCAACAATTCTCAGTATGCAATCCTGGTAAATCTGTAGATAGAGACAGCAAATACAACAAACTGACTGCCAGCTAGGCTTCACTTTCTTGATCCCCTTAGTAGTGCTCCACAGGCCAACTGAAAACTTCCAGTTTAGGGTCGTATCAATATAAAAATTCATCCCATCCCTCTACAAGTAAGTGCCAGTTGAATCAGGCTCACAAGCAATGCAACAAAACATAAACAAGCTTCATCTTAAAAATAAAAGTGACTTTGTTTGGTATTATTTCAGAGCCAGATAAAATAGGTTTTGGGAAGAAGAACATGTGCTTGCAGAAAAAAAAATCCCAAGGAAAAGGAAACCCAAACAAGGAGGTCAGTCTTTTTAGAGCTGAACGGAGAGGAGATAAGAAGTGCACAATGTTCAAATTTGTACCAAACAATTTCTTTCTCCCAGAGCCAAAGCTGCTATGTGCTGTTAGGCTCTGTTCTATCCTTCTGCTGGAGACTGTCAGTCAGACTGCCCTTTCTGCCTACTAAACAATACAAGCGGGACAGAAGCAAATTAAGGCTGCTGCAACATAACCAAGCTGCTATCTGTCTTTATTTCTCTAATATTACCATAATACTTGGAGATGAAGCTGTCCCTAGAGTGGGAACATCCTTCTCTCTGTTATTGGTTATCTGACTCAGTAACCTGCTCACTCGTTTCCTTTTGCTGTCTCACACTAATACCCTGCAGACCACGTCACACACGGCCCTTTAGAGTCTCTTGCACAGAGATCTTGTAGTTAATGATCGCTTTGTGTTGACTTTTACGGCTCATAAAGCCACTAGCAGATATAAAATTTTAATATGTTCAACTGACATCAATGAAGTTTTTTTATCTCTTGTTTCAAATTATTACATTTCTGGGGTTTGCAAGATTGAAAACAGTAGAATACAACAGAAGAGGCCTTATAATGCTGCTTGATAACAAATGGGCATTTCTGACATAACCCAAGGGCAAGAGCAACCAGATACTGCAGAGTTAAAGGAGAGACAGTGCAACGTGGCAGCTGCCAAGCACTGACACCTCTGGCACATCAGCTCCACAGGAGAAGCTGCATTCTTGTTTTCAGGCAGGCAGCTACCATCCTCAGACTGATACTTATCCTTCTGGAGACACATCATCTTCCATAAAACAAAACGAGGTGCCGAGAGCTTAGGCAAAGCACTTGGGAGAAGGGATAAGAGAGAACGTAGGCTCACGGGGAAGGGAGGGAATGGTGATTTAAAGCACAAACATTGCCATCGTTACACAGCATGTATTATTCACTGCATGCCACTGGGCTGAGCAAGCGTCTTTGCTGCCCACGGGTCACCCGTTTTCCCTTCCCTGCAGCCAGAAATGCAATGCTTTGACAGAACAAGGTGGCAGGTGACAACGAGCTGGAGTGCCCTCCTCCATAAAGCTGTGTGCCCACCTGGCAGTCAGGGGCCCGGCGAGCTGGGCTCCTCTCCCCAACTGTGACACTAGAGTGGTGCAACAGACTGCTCTAGCCCACCACAGTAACCCACCAGGTACCAGCAGCTGGGAAGGGTGTCTGTACATCAAAGCCTTCCAAGTACCCTTCCAGGTTTCACTCCAGATCATACTTAGATCCCAGCTATGCAGGGTCAGATCTCCTGTGATGTCATGATTTCATCACATCACTTTCTCTCAGACCTCCAACTCACACTATGTGCCAAACAATCACAGCCCTTTTTGGGTGCGTTTTATTGTCTCCAAGCTTCTCCTGTAATCTGTAACCCATTGCCAACTAGCCATTTGTACACCAGTCCCCACAAACACCACCCAGGAAGGGAGTAGACACAGTATTTTATGCTCAGTTGAGCACAACTAGCCTGTTCTCACACTCAATGACAGATGGGACATCTAAAGCACGCAAGTTGTAAGAACAAATCTGCATCACACTCTGGTCACCAGCATGGAATTTCACTCCATTACCCACAACCAGGATTCAGCAAACCATCCTAGACAGACCATAGTCTATAAATATCATGTTAACACCACTTTTCAAAAGAATAGCTATCATTGCTAAATAGCTTCCAATAAAATAAAGATTGCTGAAAAGATACTCAAAAGTTACTCTCTCCATTGGTGGGACATGATTCACACATCCTGTCTCTCCCCCTCAGAGAAAAAAGTGCTAAATCACCACGATCAAAAGGCAGACACTTTCCTCTTCTTCATCTGGTCAGGTTTTCTCTATGTTCCCTCTGGAACACAGATTAAGTACTCAGGAAAAAAAAGCAAAAAGTGCAAATAAAAGATTTGGGATGTCACTGTGTAATATTTACCTTCCTTCCGATCTGCTGATGCATTTTTCTGGTGACACAGCTACTGAGTGACACCTTGTTGTACTTAAACATAACTGGTTAAGGGTGGGGTTTTGCCCTTTTCCCTCCTCTCCCCTTCAGTGGTAGCTCTCTGCACACAGGCTTCTGATACCTGGAATCAGCACGTTGATAACTCAGAGCCCATGAAACAGTTCAGCTGTGAGTAGCAGAGGTGTATGATGTTGTGCTGCCTGCCCTGCTTTTAGGACTGTGCATACCTGCACATCGTAGTGTACATTGCTGCTGTATTCCAGTCTGCCCTATGTGTAATTCAGTCACTCTGGGTTTTTTGCAGCAGTACATATGAAATACAGTTTACTCTTGAGCGGTAATACATGAGGCAGCAACTATGATGACAGGTAGAGAAAGACAAGGATGCCCACAACAGATCTGATGATCTATTTTAGGTGGTGATGTAGTTCTTATATTGTTGCAGAAGAGTTTCTCATGCTCTTTGATGCTCAACAGAGCACACAGCCTTACCTTCCTGTTCCTTACCTTCCTTTCCTAAGAGGACCACATGGAAACTTAAACCACGTTACCTAACTGTACTTCAAGCTCCCGACACTGCTACAGGAGAGCTGAGTGAGAACAGAGGGAATGCAGAGAAGTCTATGCACAGATGGTGAAAAGGCGTAAGAGAGAGGTGTGGAGCTGAGAAACAAAGAGATGTGAAGCTCTCCCCTGCCATCAGCTTGACTAGCTTTTTCACTGGAACACAGGCACTTCCATGACTTTTCAAACACCCAACTTGTCACAACACAGCACAAGGAGATCTACAGCACAAATGATCCAAATCTGTAACCACAGCTTTCCAAGTGGGAGTTAACACACTCTGGGATACCAGCAGGTGCAGGGAGATGATTATTTGTTACCTTTTTTTTTTTTAATTTGGCCACTTTAAAATTAAAATATGACTATTCATAATCTGTCTCCCCACTGCCAGCTACTGAAGCATCTTCATTTTAGGAAAAAAAGCATTTACTTCAATGGTAAGAGCATTCATGAATGAAACATGCAACTAAAAGACATTTAATGATATTTGCACAAATTCTTCCCAGCAATCATTATAATTTTAATTATCTAGTGGGTGAACAATGCCTCTGAACAAGTCAAATGGTGTTTTACTAACAGTCCCTAACTCCATGGGCTGAGTCTCCCAGCTCAAACCTGCTTTGCAGCTTTTGCACTAATATTTTTCATTTTGCATGGTAGCTTTACAGCCTCTCAATTTTTCCCCCTCTGTTTTTTATTTCTAAAATGCTCTTTGTTTCCATCTATACAACCAAACGCAGTGCACTCAAAATAAAATGGTGGATATAAATATATGCATATAAATATGTGAACATAAAATTTGGCAAAGTTGCAAGCAATTTTTTCCAGCAAAAAATACCATGCGTTCAAAATTACATAAATAACAATTTTAATAAGCCTCACACAAACAGGCAGATGCCTACTCATCCTCCAGATTCTCAGAGCTCTTGCATAAGACTTCATATTTGTCTTAGTCCCTTAAGTAACACACATCTTAAAGTTAAAAAAGATAGACTTGTTAATAACACACAAATGTTCCTAGACGTAACATCTTTACAGATCTCCTCTGTGAGCAGATCAAGCCACTCTCCATATGTATTTAAACGTACTGAAAGGCTGGAGTTTTTGAGTTGTCAGATCTGTGCCTGGGTAAGAGGGGCTCTATTTTCACTCTTAGAGCAGCAAGAGATTAGCAGCTTGAAATCACTTTGACAGTTTCAGTTACTCTATTGCATACCGCAGGGAATTTTAATTCCAACCTGTGAAATTGTAATTGCTTCTCAAGAAGAGCGGAAGGATTCTGGGTAATGGCCACAGCCAAGCTCAGTGTCAGAGTTGCCAGTTGCTGCCACTTCAGATATTACTTGCTGTTATTCAGAAATCACTCCAGCTTTCCATACGGGATGTTGAACTGGGGAGCGAAACTAAATTAACAGAAGCTGTCAGATGTTCAGAGATGTGCAGGCAATGACGTGAGTGAGATGGATGAACTCTCCTCAAAAGATACCTTCTCCTTCTTTCTCTCTCCTGCTCTACAGAACAAGCTGTATATGGACCACATTTTTTTATTTCATATTCTTTTCCTAAACAAGTATATCATTAATAGAAAGTGACAATGAAAAGAGTAAATGACAGTCCTCCAGCATCCAAACCCACGCACAAGCAGGACATAAAACACGTGCACTTAATGTTGTTCAGGAGAGATTTAAGATGCCTTTGCTGGTCAAGTCTTGTGGTTTGCAAGATTCTTCACTGAAAACAGCCAAGGAGAACTCAGAGCTACCACAGACATTTAAGAAAAACAGTTGAGGCTTCCTTGGTACCAAAAGGAAATTAGATTCTTTTTTGCTTAAAAAAAAAAAGGAATTGAATGCAGATTGGTTATGAGCAGATACATTGTCTACTGATGAGTGTGTCCACCCACGTGTAAGAGCAAGAGCAACTGACTGTGGGGAAAGTTCTCCTGCAATGACCTCGACTTGGAGTGCTGTAGATTTCTCACCCACCCTGAGGGCTTGTGAAGAGAACCTTCTACATTGGCCTCAAACACAATGCCAACGTAAAAATTAAAAATGCCACCTGGCATGGCAGTTAGAAGCATTCAAGGAGCCAAATGGGAGCAAAAATCACCCATCAAATGTTTTGAGGTCAATCCATTCCATGAAGTAGATACACTTCTACAGTTCACTCTACACTCACTGAGTTTTCCCAGCAACCTTCAAGAGCAGCCTCAAGCATCATGCAGCTTGGGTTTTACCTGAAGGTCCAGATGACATGTTTGACCAGAATTTACTTGTCCAGGTCAATGGCTTTGAAAGCTTTAGTTTTAAATAAAGAGGAACAAATGACAAACACTCTACTGCTCTACAATACAAAGTATCAAAAAGACCTCTCAAAATCTAAAGGAAGATAACATAATATTGATAAACAACAGTTCCTACTTAACACGTTGAAGCTCAGTTTAATAATATACTGCATCTGTGGGCAATGCCATTTTCAAAGCCTGCTTCACTCTTTCTATATATTGCATTATTTCTCAGAAAATAGGTAGCCCCATTAAAGCCAACAATGCACAGAATCTAAATCACAAGCTCTGTAAATCTCTGTAATAGCTGATGCAATGAGTCTGTAATTGCTACGATTAGATAAGCTAGAGTGGCTGACAGAGAGAGCACTAGAGGCATAGGAAAATCTGCATAGTTTTTTCCTATGAAATGAAAAAAATTGGCTCAGATACGAAGATTTTGTTAACTCATAATTTTCCTGAGAAACTTGTGATAGGTGGTATTTCTTGAAAATTTCACCTCCCAGAGTCAAATGTGGTGGGTTTTTTTGATATTACAGATTTGTTAAAAATGTAAATTACTGATGTTACATATTCTTGGTTGTAAAGAAAAGCCTGAAAAAAAAACCCAAGCAAAAGCAAACCAAGAGCACAGAGTTAAAAAAAAAAAAAAACACACAGGAATTTTGATTCAGTGATTGCAGTAAGAAATATAATATTCGAGTGATTACACACCTAATTTCCTGAAGACAGTTACATTTGTTGTTATAATTTACAGGCTGTACTGAAAGCATCACGGTGGAACTTCCTGATTAATTGTCTGTAACTTCTAGGAATCCTCAGTTTATAAAGTACAAAGCATCCTTCCTAGGGAATTATTCATCTGCATTACTTGTTAAACTGTCTTTATCTCATCCCACAAGTTGTCTCACTTTTACCTTTCTGATTCTCTCCCCTAAAAAAAAAAGTTGTCTCGTGTGTGGAAGGAGGGGCGTGTGTGGAATGAGTGGCTCCATCTCAGTGACCTAATAGGGTTAAACCACAACAGCCACACAGGCAGCTCAGCTCTATCTGTGCTGGGTAACAAAAAAAATTTAATAATAATAACAAAAAATACATTTCCTGCTCTTTAGATTTTAAACCGACTAACAGACTTTGCAAGTAGAAGTTTGGATGAAGACCTAGAATGGTGGAAAGGTATAAATGAACCAACAAACAGTTCCATGCAGTCAGAGACTGGCAGAACTGGGCACAGTGTCCAGTCCCTGTCTGACCAGCACAATGTCAAGATGTGGGGACATCCTGTGATGACAAAAAAGGCTTGAAGAAAGTAATTAGAAATTTGCAGTGTGAAAAATGTAACCTCCCCACTAATGGTGCAACACTGTCCTATACCACAGCATGACCCAATGCAGAGCTAATATGAGATTTACATTTAGTTCTCTGAGCACTAGATGAGATCTACTGAGTCTGTACTAAAATCACCTTTTAACAGGACTCTTATCACCCACACTCCATCTTCCTACACAATGATAAAAAAACAATACCTTCAAAACTATTTCTGTGTAAAAAAATCCTGTTGGATTAACAAAGACTAGTAACTCCCTGTGAAGTTGAGAGAGGCAAGATGGCAAGCCAAAAATTCTTTTAGACATGACAGCAAAATAAATAGCAACAAATGACAAATTTCAATGGCCCAGCAGCGTTTGATTCTAATGGAAAAAGGCACACATCAAACCATCACACTACATTAAACAAAATCTTTAAGAAAGCTTTAAATATTCTGCTCGTAAAAGATTACCAACATCACACAGTGGAACGATTTCTTATGAACTTCATGAATGTCCTGCATGCAATTTTACCTGCTACAGCAGTTATTCAAACAGTATGCAATGCAAACACTGCATCATATTAGAAAACAAGAAGAGGAAAGATGCAACAAACTGCTCTGCCAACCAAGGCAGAATTTTGGCAAGACAGGTCTCCCTAGAGCTTACTAACATTCTCTCCTATGAATGACAGGAAAGGCATAGGGTAAGTACAAATTATTGCCCAATTTCTATTAGCTTAAAAAAAAATTAATAAGTTGTTGGTAAAAGGGTTTCCTTTGAAGATTTTGAACTGCAGTTTTATTGTTTTCATAGAAGCCTCCTTCAGTTCACAGTTCTGTTTTCATTGCTCCGTAGTAAAGCATAACAAGGGCTGCCAGCAGAGCCAGGCTGGCAGACAGGAGCTTCAGTCCACCTCCTCCTTGTTGCCATGGGAGCTGCAGAGCCACCCCCGGGCGGAGCGGGGTTTTCACTGGGGCATCAGCAGAGGGGTGTGCTTTCCAGCTTGTGCCATTCCGTGGTTCAGGTCTAAACTCCTGTGAAGAAATGCACATATTAAGATTGAAATTGAGCTATGTATTTCTGATTGTACATACCAAATGGAAATAAAAGCTCCTCTTGATATCGAGGTTTAAATTAATCTCTCTCTTCAAGACAAACAACGATTCAACCTGCTCTGCATCATCAGTTTCAGCAGTTTTTCATGCAGAAATCTTACCAATGCCATACAAAGTCAATCTTCTAATGAAATTAACTGCAAAATCAGGGAAGCCGTTAGCAACAGAAACAAACCTCCAGACCTCAATGTTATCAATGAGAATTGTGATGATTATTTTTTTGGTTTGCTGCTATCCTACTACTCTCCTTTTGCCTTCTTCAAAAGCAATGTCTAACCAGTGACAAAGGGGACCACAACACAACAATCCTTTGCACAGCAGGGCTTTTCTAAAGCCAATCATTGTCTCCTGGTGTGCCAGCTCAGTGGTGCTTGAAAATCCTCCCACAGGGCTTTTTGTTTCCCCTGGCCCTCAGGAGGCAGCTGTGCTAAAACACTCACCTTCTCCTCCAGCATATTGAATCTGAGTCCCCTGCTGTGCTTCCCATTACGATTCTCAAGCTGGCTGCAAGCACCAAGATCCCCCCAGAATATGAAGACTTTTAACTGCAGCACAGGTTACAGATGTTGAGTCACCATTTCAGCAAAAAATCCAAGTGGAAAGAATAGGAAACTCTTCTCTCTTTCAACCTTGTTCAGTTCAGCATGCTAGCACTGTAGGTACTCTAAGTTAGAACACCTATTAAAACTATAATCTGATGATAATTGCAAGAGGTGTGATAAAGGTGTAATTAAACATGTAATGAGCTTGCATCATAAATTCAGTATTTCTGTTGATAATTTCTTTTTTATCCATTTCAATAATCTCTTAGGAATCAGCTGAGCTCAGCTAGATTTTAATTGGTTTGAAATTTTCCTGCTAAAAAGATTTTTGATTAATCGATTTTATTTCTCCCCCCCCCTTCTCATATAATGTAAAACAAGTTAGGGACCCCAGAAGGTATCTATCTGGATAATCTTGCATTTTCAACAGCTGAAACAGGGTCACATGAAAATACAGACCAGATGTCCGATTCCCTCTTTTACCAAACATATTTCTGGGCAAGCTCAAAGAAATACCAAAGCTCCAAGAAAGGTGCCTGCCCGTGACAGTATGACAGCACAATTCAAACTGTCTGCAACTGCCTCCTGTTTTCCATCTCAGGAATCAGCTCCATTATAGCAATTGTAGAAGGAAAATAATGATTACTACTGCTTAGGTAAGTAAGCATCAAAGGGGCAAATGACACAAGACTAGTCCAGGACTACAGTCTTTATCGCACAGAATATGCCAGCTTCATCAAAACCTACAGAACTGTTTCATATTGTTGTTGTTATTAATTATCATCAATTTCCAAGGCTTCTGAAATTTTAGTTAGCTGGACACAGGTATTTTATCCCCCTAAATCAAAGCTGATTAAGCTTTGCCTGCAGAATAAATTGAAAAAACATACAGTATTAAGGTAATTTTTTAATATAGAAGCCAAAATTGATTTGCAATTTATTCTTTCTAAAGATTTATAAAGCCTTTCTTTGTAAGTCTCCCAAATCTCTAGCAATCTAAGGTGCATAATTTATGGTCATGACCTGTGTTTATGGATATCGTTGGTACACTAACACGACAGCTCAGGTGATTTATAAGAATGGATAAGGCTATAAAAATACCAATACAACCAGAGATTTACCTCTTGTGATGTTTAATTTTCACTGATTCATGACTCAAAATTTGGCTCACTACAGACTCCCAACTCCTCATTAAATATTTCTACATGATTCGATAAGTCCTGAGTATTTAGTTGTGCAGGACTAGATCCTATCCCTTAGGAAAGAGGTAAGATGGGCCAGTAGCACATAAATGACTTTGTAACATTCTCCTCAATGCTCCTCTTCATGCTCAGACTCAGTTCCTTCCTACCTGTCTCTGTGAGACTGGGGATAGCCAAAAACCACCCCAAACACAACTCACAACTTGTAAAAACTTTTGAGGGAGTTCTTTTCCCTCTTTACTAGCAGTTAAACACATTAGTGTTTCGTGCTTCATTCACACTCCTGTGCAGTAATTTGTAGTAGTGATTTCACTGGCACTTCATTTCTGTTTTACAGTTTTTCTGTTTTCCAGCATAAACCCAAATAGTCTCATTTTGTTGTTTCAAGTTGTTTCCTTAAACCTGTGCTGCAGCATGCCATGCACACGCATTAGGCAGCACTGCACACTGCTATTAGGACAGAATGGCAAAAGAGACTTTAGTAAGGTTTTCAAAATTCCAGTGTTAGGGAACAACACTGGCCCCATGGCAAGTTGTCCCAGAGGTATCTCCTCTGAGTAAACCAGCCTGTAAAGCTGTGAGGCCCATTTAATTCTTTGCTTCCCATAAATTAGATGATCATACTGATACATTAACCCCCCCTTTTTTTCCCCCCTTCCTTTCTGTCAATGAGATTTTCTTACAGTATTTTACCAACATGGAAGCCTACCTGGCTTGGAGGTACAATTCTCACAATTTCACTATGCTTTTGTTTTCTTTCTATCATATTTTGAACTCTGATGCATTTGTTTCTTCTGGAAGTTACATTTTCTAAACTGCTCAAAACTTTCAGATTTTCACAGTGTCTCAGGTTGTATAAAAGACTATCAAACAGTTTAAACCCCAAGTTTTTCTTTAAATAGATGCATACATGAAATAGTATTCCTAATATCTTGATAATCTGAATTATTTATAAATTTTCTCATAGATTAAGCTGTTCTTATATCAACAAGCAGATCACAAATTGCAAACTGAAGTGACTTTTTTAAGATGCACTTCACAGCTTATCATTTACAACTCTACTGCATTCCTGTTTGATAGCATATATCTCTTCAGATGATCCAGCCAAATATTTTCTTTCAAGAAAAATAATGAATACATTAATTTGATCCACATTCTCTAAAAACTATTCTCCAGTTTGTACCAAAATTCTGCCTTGCAACAGTGACGCATGGGTAATACCAGCAGCTTCCTTGAAAATTTCCCTCATTACTGTTACAGAAGATGCATTTGTAAAGAAGGGTACATCTGGTTCCCTGCAACTGAAAGGCCCCTTCAGAAAATGGCACTCTTTTGTCCCCCCTGCAATTCATACAACAGCTTTTAGAACCAGGATAATCTCTCGGAGACACCTGCAGGTAGATGCCTCTTCCCAAGTCTGTCCTGCAGCCCAGTAAGACACAGCACAAAAGTTTTAGTGGGAAGAGGAAGAGCTCTGCCAATTTGAACACGTTCTTGCACTGTTCTGGGCCTGGGCTCAGGGCTGAGTGGCCCTCACTGCAGTCTGAACAACAGGGAAGTGCCTGCCTAGAATATAATTAGTTCTTACCAGCATACAAGTACTGTATTACCAGCTGTGCCAGTGAAAAACACTGTGTATATATATA
>NW_008583537.1:0-27393 GCF_000691845.1 Merops nubicus | reverse complement strand
GTGGGCACCAGTCTCAGTGCAGTTACTCTGTGCACAGTCACCTGCTCTGCTGTGTGCACACTGGGGAGAGGATGATGACTTACATGTTGAAGAGGATTACTCTGAAATGACATGTCTTGCCTGGTGGTGGCCCTTGCTTGAAGTTCTGGCCAGATTCCTGATCCATGCCACGTAATTTGGATGACACAGATTCCAAGGTACACTTGAATTTATTTTTAAGGTAATGCTATTAGCTCCTGAAACCCAGAAATTCTACAAGCCAGAGCAATGCAGTTAAGGTGTGGTGGTTGCCACTGAGCTGCACTGTGGTGTTCCAGGTTCCCCTGAACCTCTAAACAAAGGGCAAAATCATCATGGTGTGGACAATGAGAGCCCATGCAGCTAACACCCTGCATCCCCCAAATTATCCCATGCAACCAACCCCTCTGACAGGCCAGTGCCAGGTCCCACACAGCATTATCAGCTGTTATTGTTCCCCTGAACATCTTGCTGTACTTTCTGCTTTTCTCCTGTCTCAGCCAGCAGATATATGTGATCATGAGACCCTCAGTCCTCACTAAAAAGCTGCGTGTCCCTCAAGGCTGCAGAGGAAACTTCAGAGGGATTTATTCTGTGAGATTAGGAAACAAATTAAGTCAGGCAAAAGGAGGATTGTATTTTGAAGCTGGACAGGCCATTTTGGCTTAAACTCTCTCCAAATATGCAGCCTAAAATAAGGACTTCCTGAGGAATATTTCAAGACTAACTGTTAAAACTGGTAAGAGTTGTGGATCACTAAGGGCATGAGCTGGTCCTAGACTGCATCCCCCAACCTGAAAACCCTGCCTGTCATCCCCCTTAAATATGGACACAGAAGGGACAGGGGTCACTGAATGTGCAAATATCCCTTTGTTAGTTTTATTTTATAGCTTGGGTATGTTCTGCTCAAGAGGCTTTTGGCTTTTATTTAATTAGTTTAAGGTAACAACCTAAATCCTAATCCAGAATAAGGAGCTGAATTCTCATAGAAAGAACTAATCCTACACCCTACATAACCCCAAATCTCCTTTTTTGCTACCAACAGCAGTTTAAAGAACTTATTTACAGTGCACCCATGACAAGCTGTCTGATCTTATTTATTCAGTCTTATATTTACAGGGGTCAGTAGAGGCTTTGTCCTCTCAAACAGCCAAGTCTGAGAAGTGTCACATTCTTCACTCCAGGGAAATCCAAGTCACAATTACACCAGAGTTAAAACTGTCCAGATGAAATCAGAACTCATCAAAACTGAACCCACTGGGGGGCAAAGTCAGAGGGTATTTCCTCCAGAAAAAAAGTTTACATATCTCTTATTTTCCTGTTTTGTCTTGGTTTTATTAACAGGCCCTGTATTTTCTATTACACAAAAAATATAACTGAACCCACTGGGGGGCAAAGTCAGAGGGTATTTCCTCCAGAAAAAAAGTTTACATATCTCTTCTTTTCCTGTATTTTCTATCACAAAAAAATATTTAACTAATGCTAAGGATAAAGAAAAAAGCTTCTTAGAGAATTAGCCATGTTTTGATACCATAAAAATGCAGTCATTTAAAACAGAAATGCATGTACCTACACACAGAGTGGTTTTACATAGATACACAGAAATTTTATCAGACTCCAGGTGACCCCAGGGTTCAACTAAAACTTTTAGGTAACAAACATAAAGTCAAACTCAAATTTTCTGCTGCACAAACATTCTGGCTGGTTTAATTTAGCTTCAGTTATCTGACTAAAAGCTAGAAAACTTTGGCAGTCCCCAGAAATTCGTGAATCTCCAGAATTTTTGCAGTATAGTCTATTGAAAATGCAAGCAACTGGGGAACACTTGCTCATGCCAAGGCTCAGGAGTGTGCTGATCTGCTGTGTCTCACTGAAAAAAAAATCAGCTTCTGATCATGTGCCTAACCCTAATCTCAATCCAGTGCCTGCCTTCTCTTAGTGTTTCCATCTCTTCTAATCTCTTCCTTTGCTCTTTGCTCTGATTCACAAAATGCTTCATTCAGGAGATCCACTACTGTGCCTGTGAAGCCCTGCACCTTGAACAAATGCCACTCTGATAATTTTCCTGTCTCAAGCTCATTTAATTAGATTATTTTTCTGCATCGTTGCCTTGCAAGACTACACTGAGGCATTAGCCTTAGGGAACTGAAAAGCACAACTTTTTCAGAGTAAGGTTAATGCAGAAATCAAGTGCAAGAGCTTAAGCTCCTCATGTTTCTGTTCCTAAAACAGCAAGAGAACTTTGCTGTTAAACTGCTCTCTCAGACAAGTGTGAGCCTTCAGCTGTGCTCCTCCAGCAGTTCAAGTCAGCCTGTGGTCCAAAGCAGCCTTTCCTTTTACAGAAGCTGCTCCCAGTCTGCATTAGTTTACAAATGAAATGAGCCTGACTGGTTTAAGTGCATCTTCAGGGACCACTTGTCCACCTGCAGCTCCAAGCCCCAGTCACCCCCACTGGTGGTGCCCATCCAAGGGAGAGCCAGGAGTGCTGCCACCAGCAGCCCTGCCAGCAATGCTGGAGGTGTGCTGCACACAGCCAGAGGGAGCAAGCTCCAAACCCTCTCTCTGCACTGTTCCAGCTTCTAAATGGGAAAAGATTTTAAAGTCGATGAGCCAGTTTATTTCTTATAATGGTGTGTATTCCAGTGGGTAGCCTTGCAAATGACAGCAAACAGGCCAAGAGAGATACAGGCTGCAGTGATTCTGCCTCTTGCCACGGGGAGGGGGGAAGACACTGAGGAAAATGTAACTTTCCAGCTCTAGAAAGATAAAGGGGAGAATTTATATTTCTAATACTACCACTCACTTCCTTTCTAATTTTAATTTTGATGTAAGTCGCCCAGGTTACTGGAGTCCATAGTAAGCCAGATAGAGCAAAGTTCTGCCCATCAGATCCAAATTCACTAAACGTTGCTGCTTTTGGAACCAGGCCAGTCCCACAGAACATGGGCACTGTGGCAGGGGCCAGCTCAGGGCAGCAATACTCTGGGAATTTCTATAACAAGGGAAGGGGTCCTCAGCCTCCAGCCTCTCAAGCTCGCTCCACATCATGAGGAGTTTTGATTCTGGGTTTGTCTGTGTTTCTCTGTCAATGAGATAACAACTTGTATTGCAGCAGTCATGACAGCTGAAAGATCAGAAGAATTAAATTTTGGAAAAAGATCTTGACAGATCTCCCCGTTCTTTACTTATCTGAGTTAAAAAATATGTCAGAAAAAAAAATAAACTAAGATAAAATCCACTGATTTTATATACCTGCTAACAAAACAATAACACAGTCTATGCTTCCTTCTAACTTCTAATAAAAGTTTGTTATATTATGCAGAAAATACATAGAATCCCTTTAACAACAACAAAAAAAAGCAAAAATCCTTCAAAATCTGGTAAATTTAATAAACTGTAAATGTTTAATTTTTCTTTGAAAGATTTCCACATATTGAAAACTTGGCTGTTTGCTTGTTTTCCAGTGCAAGACAGGAGACTAAACAAAGATGTTGAATCACTGATATGTATCAAGACATCCTCATATCAATGCATTCATCAGAATGACAACAATGAAGATTCCTTGCACAGTGTTTGGAGAAAAAAAAAAAATGACTTGCTCCTAATGCCACCTCTGAGAAATTTCCTAACTGTCTGCAAGGTGGTTTACAAAAAGCAGATTGGCAGCAATCACAGTGTTTAACAGCAAGGGTCCCACATTTACATTTTGAAAGATATGCTAGACTGGCAATAGGTGTTTGCTGTGAAGTCTGAAAAGAGGAAAAAAATGGTCTTTGGTGGACAAAGTGGTGAGATATTCTACCACACATGGAACTGATTGGAAATGAAATGAATACATTATTATGATGCTGGAGATTTTTTATCATCATGATGATGATGAGGGAGATTGATGGAAATTCTGACCTATGGCATGCAGGCAGCAGGTCAGCAGGCTTTGTTAAAACCCTGAAAATGAACCTACAGTCTACTGCAGTGAAGAGTGGACTTGTGCAGGTCCTGTTTGATCAGAATCTACTGAAGACATCTCTTACACTGGAACAACCATCACCCACTTCACTGTCACTACAAAAATCACTGTTTCCTGCCCAGCAATATCCATGATGTATAACAATAAGACATTATGGGAAGGAAATGCTGTCAGCTTGTAATAGCTTGAAAATACACCTTGATATTAAGATGTGGCATCACTCTGACAGTTGTCCTTATAAGTTTTATCTTTCAAGCTGAAAAAAAGAGCTTTTCTTAAAGAACTTTTAAGAAGGTAACAAGAATTAACGAAGGATGGGCATTAAAGAAACCAGAAAACCTGCTCCATGTTTGCTGAAACCCTTTCTCTGTTTTTCACTGAAGCACTAGATTTTTCTCCTGCTTATGAACCAAAACGCTCCCAGGGGACTGGAATCAGTGACATCAGCACTGTTTGGGCTTAACGTTGAACAAAAATGCAGTAGATGTGACCACAAAACACACACAGGTTAGTCCATAAAATCTGAAACTTTTACACCCAACCAAATTTGGATCACAACCCTAGATTGCCCAGGAATTCACAGCAGTCAGTACATATGCTGTTAGTTCTGCAGAATTACAGCATTTGAAAAGGCTGCTCAAAGGACACCTATCCAACCTCCTGCTCAAACCCATTTCCTTTGCAGCAAGACCCTCAGGGCCTTGTCCCAGCCACGCTTTAATTTCCCCAAGGATGGAGATTCTCCACCTCCAAACCATCTTGGTAACGCTCCTCTGGACTTGCTCTGATATATCAGCACCTTTCTTGCACTGAGGAATCCCAAACTGGACACAGTATGCCCAGGGCAATCTCACCCCTGGCAAACAGAAAGGAATAATCACTTGCCTCAACCTGCTGGCTACACTCTTGCTAACCCCTCCCAGGACACAGTTGACCTTCTTTGCTGAACAGGCACATTGGTGACTTGGTGTTCAACTTGTCCACCACGACTTCCAGGTCTTTCTCTGCACACCTGCCTGCACTGTTTCATGGGGTGGCTCCATCCCAGATGCAGGACTTTGCCTTTGCTAAACTTCCTGAGGTTCCCATCAGCCCATTTCTCCAGCCACTCAAGGTCCTTCAGAAGAGCAGCCCTGCTCTCCAGCATCTGCAGCACAGAGTTATTCAATGTGCATGTGTGTTTTGAATTAAGATAGAGGAGATCATATCTAGGTTTAACTGCTGCCCTTATTTTCAGGAAATGTGTGACTATCATAGAGATAAGAGATCTCAAAGGAACAAGAGCTTTGCTTTGAAAAGCTACACTCACTGAAACACACCAAGGAAAATGATGAAGGCTCCCACACTACCTTGAACCCTAGCCAAGGGGCTGCCAGGGTACTGAGCTCCTGTTTCAAAACCACTGTTGAAAAGCAGGGCTCACTTCAGAAACAGGACTGCTAAAAATATGCAGCAAATACATCCTTTTCTCAAGAAAACCTCTTGCCTAAGTGGTTTTCTGAATCAATATATTACACCATAAATGTGGAGCTCTTCAAATAGCAGCAACTACAACAGTCTACTTCAGAGTGTGAGTGCAAATGGTCCAAAGAAAATCACACAAAATGAACTCTTTGAATAAATTTCATTACCATACATGATTTTTCCAAGTTTCATTCCCCTGTAAACTAAAGCTAACTCTTGTAAAGATTCTAACCCTCTGGTTGCAAAGATTCTAACCATGCCACTTGCAAAGAAATTGCTGTGTGAAATTATGTCTCATCAAGATTCATTTGGGAACAAAACTCTTGATCACATTTTTTTTTAAGACATTATTTTTCTTGACTGTGAAGGATGAAAATCATCTTCTGTCAGACCACTGTTGTGCTACCTGCAGAGCCTCACAGGATCCATCACCTCATTACTGCTTTGTACTTTTCCATGAGCTATCCCTTCTCATTAATGATCAATTAATTATCATTACCTCTTTGCAATACCAACCATTCTTTTGTAGTATCTGCCAGAACAGGCATTTTTTCTGGGGCTACAACATAACTAGGTGTTAGCTGCCCTCTGTAACACAAATGAAATGGTTTACCAAATTTTATCTTCTTTTTGAAGTAAAAACACCTTACCCAGAAGGCCAAAGAAGGAAGCAAAGCAGAAACTTACCTTCTCTTGATGGTCAGCATTGCTCCCAAGAGGATAATGACAAACATCAGCAGACCTGCTATAACTCCAGCCATTTTCACTGTGCTATCAACTTGTTTTTCTGGTTCCACTGCATTGGAATTCTGGGTGGAAGCTCCTTAAAAGATGGAGGGAGAGGAAGGAGGAGATAAAGAGATCATTTGTAGGAAAACTGTGCAATGATTCACTTTAAATATTAATTTGAAAGCCTAACAATCAAACTGCAACAGACAATTGTCCATCAAACCAAATCTGGCCTTAATAAGGGCTAATGACAGATAATTCAGAGCAGTAATAGGTTGTAAATCCCAATGTAATGCAGCTGACTCCAATATTTTACCAGATTATATTGTAATGGGGAATTTACTCTTCTGAAGCACTCAGCTTACACCCAGCTGCAGGAGAATTGATAGCAGTTATAATTTTCATCTCAAAAAGCTTAAGTGGACTTGGAATTCTTACTCATCCAAATAAGGAATGGGAAGGTTTGCAGTAACATACTCCATAATACTACCTGCAGAAACTTTTTTTTCCTATAATCAGAGCACACTTGTATTTCTCACAATACTGGGGGCCTGGCTTTTGTAAAGATATGGTTACAAGTATGCAGGTAACAAGCATTAAATCCAACCCATGGAGCACCCTCTACATCATCTAATCTATTCCCTGCATGACTTCTGCACCCCAGGCAAGACAACTTAATCCCTATTCAAATTTTGTGGGTTTTAAGAGTAAAGCCCACACAGATAAAAAGAAAACATATTTAGGAACATTATTTGCACAGCATTTCTTCTTTTACTTCCTTGCCACGATCCAACTTTAAGGGTCTTTTGCCCCTGCAATAACTGAGGACCTTGCAGAATGTCACCCTCTCCTCTGGTGCTGGGACTGCTTGTGTGGTGTGTGTTACAGCTGAGCTCTGCTGACTTCACTGCTTGCTGCACAGAATATTTCCAGATACATAGATTAAACCACTGAGCTGGATTTGGAAAGCCCCACATGATTCTAGTCATGGCTACTGTAAAGGCTAAATAAGCCTATCTTTATTATATTCCTGATAGACTTAATTACTCCTAAAAATATCACTATTGCATTTGATGAAGTTAAATGAATTCATGTTACATGAGATCACAATCTTAGCTTGGTCTTCACCTTTGTGGCTGGAGCCAGCCAAGCCTTATTCTACAGTTTAAACACAGTAGGAAAAGGGAATCAAAGGTGAAAGCAGAGTGGTGTCACCAGAAGACCATAATGTTTTGCTCTTTTAACAACTGTGTGACCTTCTGGAAAAGCTGAATCACTTCTGTTCATGAAGGCAGTTGCTTGGGGAGATAATACCTGGTCAAGTACATGTGTTGGTGAGATGATAGAAAGTCTCACTGGGTTATTCTTCTGCCCATTTGCCACACGTCAACCTGCATATGCTTTAGAAGATCTGTCTGCAAGACTGAGTCCCAGTCCTTACCATGATCAAATCATACCACTGAACATAAGGCTTTTCTGATAGTTCTGAACAAGGGAAGGCTGATGGACTTCCAGGGATGAGGATCTTGAATAAAAATACTCCCCTCATCCTATCTTCAAGAGTCTATAAACCAATGACACAAAAAATGCAAACCAAGAGAACCCACCACATGCAGTGACAGAAGTCTGATTTCACTTTTCCTACAGCTAAGCTGTTCATCTAGTTTGCCACAGCAAAACACACTATTTACCAAGCAAAAAAAGCTGCCTGCCTGAAACACACATGTAGGGTCCAGCTTTTTGTCCCTGACAACTCTATTGCTTTGCTGCATCCACCCATTTCCCCATTCTGTTAGAGGCTGACTGGTAACTTCTGTGCTCACATCTGAAATGCATTAATGGGACTCCTGAGCATGAAAATAAAATAAGGTATCAGTTGCATATTACCATCTTTATTTGACAACATGTCTTGGAGCAAATCTGTCCGAGAGGTGAGCTACAGAGCATCACACAGGCAATCTCAGCACTACCACACAACAAAGTAACTGATAAAGGTACAATTTTTCCCTGCAAATGGCTAAAACTCCATTCGTTTGAAGTGAGCACTACAAATTATCCTTCACTTGAACTGCAGTTACTTCAGTGACCCTAAATACTGGGTGTTGGAGAATGGTGTTTTACCACAAAAAGCACAGTCAAACCTCTCTCATTTTAGTACCATCTGAATACCCTCATGAAGTGTGAGCCATGCTAAAAAAAAAAAAATAAATCAAAAAATCAGAATGTGCTGTCAGCTCCATCCTCCAGTCCACTGGGCTGGTTTGATTTTGCCAGGCTGTTACTTTTTACCACAGGCAATGTGTGGTCAGTGTATTTTTGTTTGATATTTCCCATCCTGCTGTAGAGTACTGCAGCTCTAAAAAGAGAATCAAGGCTTATTATCCACCCTGACACCTGCCCACTGTGCTGATGGATTCACTTGGATCCTCTACGCAACTCTTTCTATCCTGGCCAAGGGCAACAACCCCTCTAGGCTGCCAGTCCAACCATTTCTAAGTTGTCTCAGCTATTAGCACCTAGGAATTGATCACATGAGAGTATTGGTAAATTCCCAGGTCTTAGATTCCTAAAGCTTTGCAATGCAGCAATACTGCAAAGTCCCTCTGCCTTCTGTTCTGGGGTGTTCTCCCTGTAGATGCCTAAATCTGCTGTGGTTCCCTGTACTCCCTCCTGCATCACCACCAGCTGTAGGTAAGGAGAACACTTCTCCTCTGGCAGAAGAAGGTCTCTGAGATGTTTCTGTACTTGCAGAAGACAACTTCTGCTGCTCCTGAGAGTAAAACTTGCTTAGAATTCCGTTTTGCTTCTCTCCTTCAGTGGCACACAGGCAGATCTGAAATCCTCTGAGCACAGGAGCCCATAAACACTGCTCAGATAGCCACTTCACATGAACACCTTTAAACACACTTGGAAAGCTCTTTGCTACTGTCCTCGAGGGGCCACCCTTCTCTTTCTGCAAAACAATGTTTCTAGATTGTTGACATTGAAAAGGAAAGAAAATAAACTACAGCCATATCTTCTTGTGATTATTTCCACTACATTTCCTGGAATAAATTGTTCCTCGTAACTGAAGCTGGATACTGGAATAATAGGATACAGAACAGGTCACCACTTTTATTACTGTGTGTATTTCAGTGGCACCTAGAGCCCTCACCAGGGCCAGGACCCCATTACACTGTACTAACAAGAAGTAGGACAATTTTCTGCCCTAAGCTTACTTTCTTAATAAGGAAGGCAAATGATAGAAGACAGTGCCAGAGAAGTGAAGACTGCAGGTCCCTTGACTCCCCATCTGGGCACTATCTACTCGACCAGGCTACTGCTTTCAGAGATATATATTTTTGTCCTGTACAAAATGCACCTTCCCAGAAGCTGGACCAGTGGCATGAATCTGTTGTCCACAGGCATCAGCATTCACCCAGCACTCCACTTTGCATTCACAGGTATTTCAAGATCTCAGTCCTTTCCCATCAATGGAATTTACTTGGCTTTTTCAACCCCTTTCAAGATTCCCAGAGGTCCAGCACCTTGCAGTGAGACAGAACACGTTACAGCCACACATTCAAGGCAGATACTGTTCTGGTGGTGCTGCACAGATGCAAAGAGAGCAGAGCAGGGGCAAACAGGTTCTTTCCCAGACTCACCTGCCTCATCAGCCCATGAGAAGTCAGGTTTATGGATCAGGAAGCACTGATGGGTGTTTTTGTAACACACTCACAGGCACCCAAGGTCTAACCCAACTATCTTGCTGCAGAGTCATAGATTCCTAAATTCCAGATCAGCTCAGTAAGGTGGAGCTAACAGAAGCATGACTTCATTTGTGCCAGCTCCTAGCAGCTTCCAGTCTTTTCAATTCCTCCTTGCTTCAGATCATGGCTAAAAGTGGCCCAGTGGTGTCTGATAACTAAAGGACCAGAATTTTGAAACCCCATGTTCATTCCAGTATAGAGAGCTGCCATTTATATTGCAGAGCTGAATCTTTCAGAAGATTTCTACAGCTGAAAGTGTTCCTATGCAGAAGGCAGCAATGACATGTTTAGCTGCTCTGAGCTGGGAGGCAGTTTGCAGGTGGTTCCAACAACTTAAACTCAAGTTTTTGCCAGTCACAGCTGAAGGGGAGAACCTTCCCAAAATGCTAAGAAAGTGAAAAGTCATCCCCTTACCAGTGAGAGTTCACAAGCAGTGCTATACACTTCTAGAGCAAAATTCACATGTACTTTAAATCCCCTTCATACTCATGCAAGGTAAATAATAAATGACATTCTTTACTTTATAGATCTGGAAAGATTAAGTATATGCCTTTGGGCAGAGCTAGAGGGACCCTGCAGCAATTCCATCAGACCACACTGCCTCTCACAGATGGGGATGGGAGGCACAGGGAGAAACAGCAACAGCAGCTAAGGGAAAGATGCCATGGCAACCTTTCACCCAGCAATTTATGCACAGATCTATTATTTGAAAACAATAAGCCATGAGATATAAAGTGACCTTCTCTGTAAAGGTGGCACTGAAGAACACCCAGGACAGAGTGATTATTGAGTGCAGGTAGTAAAGCAGGACTAATAATATGAGTTTCTTCTAGAAAACCTATTTCAGTTTTCAGGTAGCACACTGAACATAACATTTCCTAACAGACCTAGAGGCTTTTTTCAAAAGACAGTTATTCTCAAATCACTTGTACACAAGATTTCTTTTTTTGTTTTGTTTTGTTTGCTTTTTAATGGTGCTTTCTATGCAACTGGTCTACAAACGACTAAAACCTCTCTGCATGAAGAAATGCCTTCCCTTAGGTTTTCAGATTCTGATTAGATCCAGACCTCTGAAACACAGTCTTCAATATAAAAACACGAGGGCAGACCTCGTCTAAAAACAGGGATGGAATGGAAAAAAAGAAATGGAAAAAAGGAATAGAAAGAATGAGATGAGCCAAAAGCTTTCAACCATATTCTAAGCCAAGAGAGTAGCAAATCAAAGCAGTTCTGGAGAGAAAGACAGGCCAGAATTTATATGAGGGCTTGTCAGGCATACAGGTTGAATCTGTAGGAGGATGGGGGTAAACACATGTCAAGGAATCAAGACTAGCACTACTAAACTCAATGAGAATTAAAAAATAGCACTGAGAGAATAATTGATTCTGGAGATTCCAGACAAATCCACCACAGAGGTCTTTCTTTTCTTCTCCTGCTTTTTTCCCTCTCTCTTCAGTACACAAGCATTTGATTTGTGCAAAAGGCAGATATGTGGCCCCCAAGAATGAGAGAGGTTATTACATTTACTTGAAAGAAGAGCTCAAAGAGCAGTTGCTGTGATGCCCACAAGTGATGTGGTGGTTCAGAGGGTGATAGCAGGTTTCCATTTTACCTCTCTACTTTTTCAGGAAAAAAACAAACAAACAAAAATAGCTTGAAATTATCAAAATGAAAAACAAGTAAAATTCCCATTGTCACCAGTTAAGATTTACAGACATGAATTAATTTTTGTATGGTCTTAAACAGACACAGGGATATCAATCTGCTGACTGATAGAGGCAAAGACTTCACAGTGCATGACAGTGCTGTGGATGTAAAATAAACTTGTTACAGGCTACAAACAAAAACTAATTAACCTTTGCACCAGCCATTCCCCTCAAAGCAATTACTCTGCTCTCATCATGGTTATAATTAAAAAATCCACAGCCACACCAGCTACAGAAATTACAAAACCAGTAAACAAAGTCCAGAGGTGGGTATAAAATGAATACTGAAATAAAGCCACCTCTTGAGTCCACCTAGTCAAAGGTCCTTTAGGTATCACAGTGGCCAACAAAACTGTATAGTGGTTTGGGTGGGAAGGGACCTTCAAAGTTCATCAAGTCCAACCCCCCTGGACTGAGCAGGGACATCCCTAACTAAAGCAGGTTGCTCAGAGCCAAATCCAACAAGACCTGGAATTTCTCCACTTCTCTGGACAACCTGGGCCAGTGTTTTGCCACCCTCAGCATAAAAATAAATTTCCTTCCATCTAATCTAAATCTCCATCTTCTAGTTTAAAACCATCACTCCTTGTCCTGCTAAAAAGCCTGTCTCCACCTTTCTGCTAGGCCTGATAAAAACTGCCTGGTAAGCCCTCACCCTCCAGCTGCCTGAGCAGCATGCAAAGGAGGCTGCTCACCATTTGACAGGAGAGAGGAGTCAGATGGCCAAGGCATTAGGGAGTCTGGGTACACACACTCTGTGTGTGCTGCATAAAACACCAGGAAACTTTCTGTATTTGCCAAGTGGAAGCAGCACTTTCAGGCACGTCTTGAATGAAGATTTTTCCTTTCCTCTAAAGTGGTTTTACAAACCAGCCCCTTCCACACCTACCTCTCCTGTGACACTGTCACATATCCTAATGCTACCATGTAGTTTTTTAAATGTCCAGCTCCTGGGAAAAAAGATAAGCTAATGCATTAATAATAAGCCTGTTTCTGAACATTGGCTCATTGACATACCTATTTAAGGGCCATTCCAGCAGTTCTTCCTGCAAACCCCAACCCCTGGGCAGCAGCACCCTGCCCCTGCCACACCAGGAGGGGCTGCAAGGGGCCAACAGCCTCTGGAACACTCCATGTGAACCCATGCCTGCTTGCTTCCAGGAGGACCTGGTTCAGACAGCAATCATCTATTTTCTTCTGCTTGTTCTAAAGACCTTTCTTTTCTGAAATAACTCAGTGTATCCCAGCAGTGAATGCTTTCAATTACAGAGGTCACATCTTCAGTCTACTGTTGCTATTCTGTTCCAAATTTTACCTTAAACACTGTGCTTCTCCCAGCCTCTCCCCTCCCACTATTTATTTGAACTGGGGAGCCCAAGATTTGGGTCTGTCAGCACAGCAGAGCTCAGGAGGAGACAATGTCCTCCAGAAACTGGGCTGAAGTTATCAAACTCAGTTCACTTGTGGCCTCATCCAGTTACGCACCAGGTTCTTCACTAATCTGAAGCTGGTTCATTAGCTACCTGGGTTAAAGAAGGCCCTAAATGCAACATTTTAAATCCCTCTAAGTCAGTCTTGATAACACATTTGATGAAAATAAAGTTGCTTGCTGGGTTAAGTGGGCATCCACATGCCAGGAAGTTTGAGTTGTCTCCTCAGTAGGGAATATTTTTCAGTAGGAGCAATGTTAACTGTGTCTGCTATTAACTATTAATTATAGTGACACACAGACTTTAGAAGGCAGAGATTTGTTCAAGGGGAAAGAAAGAAAGAAACAAACACTTTCATGCATTCAACTTAAAAAGCGTGATGGAGCACTCTGAAATAAATAGTGGGAATCAGAATAAACCTGTCAAAGGAATAACAGTCCAGTGTATCAAAGACAAAATGCAACAGCAAACAGATTTGAAGTGGGATTAGATGTGTTTATAAAAACATTACCTGCCTACAACACCAGAATATATTTCAGAAAACAATAGAGTGCTCTTAAATGAATTTGAGGGAGCAAGACTTATTAAATGACCAGTTTTTATATGCAGCAAAACTGTGTGTGAACAGCAGGATTTTTTCCTCCTCATTTTCCATTGGTTTTTGCAGCCTTTCCCCTGTGATTTCACCAGTCACCTTTCAGCCCCAGGTTCATTTCTGAGGTCTCACGATTGTTAAGCACTCGTGTCCCAGGAAGTTCCCTTTTCAGGGCTGATGCACTACAAAAAAGCAGGACAGCCTCTCTCAGTCCTAAAGGCATTTGAACTTCACAGGAACCCTAGTACCTTTTTGCCTCTGTGTCATTACAGCTGCCCTGATGTGTAGTTAAAATAATTCTTGGGTGAGAAAGTCATAGCTAGATAGGAATATAACCGTGCAGCACTGAGAGAACATTACTACAAAAATTTAATCTATGCCAAAAGTGAGAAACCAATTCTCCTTTCCCCTCCTCCTCCTTTTAATCCCACGGAACTCTGCCACAACCCAGTAAGTTGTTCTCTGCACATCAGGACAAAGAAGAAGAAACTATTTCCACAAGCTGGCAGGATTTCCTCTCTGTATTGAAATTTTCTGGTGTGAAATGATGGTACTAGTCCCAGGGTTGGACACAACGACACAAGACACTGCAAAACCCTTGAGAAGTTCTGAACCTCCCCACTGGGAGTGTGACTTTACACAGCGCTCCCGAGGCTCGATCCTGCAGCATCTCTGCTTCCAGCAGAAACATCTACACAGAGGACTGACAGCATCCAGTTTTCACTTGCCTGTCACCATTTTTTCAACAGCAGCACTCAGCTGTCTATGAGGAGGTGTAATAATCAGCCTCAGAACACGATGTAGCTGTTTTAATTCAAAAAATGCAAGGCCATCTCCATGCGTGCTCAGGAAGACATCCAGCCCCTGCAGAGGGCCAGCAATGGGATCCACGGGGCTCCTCAGTCATGCCCAAGTGCTTATCTGAAGATTTAATTGGTATTTGGACCTCCAGATGACCCTCTGCACAGGCATCCATCTATTCACTTGGGTGCAGAAGGAGCACCATGTAAGGACTGTCCCCTTCCTACTGCAGTTTGGGTAATTGTAAAAGTATTTCCCCATGCAACCCAAAAATGAAACAAGAAGCCAGGAAGCTGCTCAGACTTCTGGAAGTTTGAACAGTTTTTCTTTTCCTGAGCTGATAATCACCTGTGCTCAAGAGGCTGGGCGGGTTTCTCGTGGTCACCTGTTGCCTACCTATTACTGCTAAGAACAAGCAAAATCCTTCCCAGGCAGCATGCACAAGAAACAACAAAAAAAAAAGGGAAAAAAAATAAAACTGTACCTCGTAATGATTATTAAAGTTCCATTCTTTCATTTGCAAGAACTCACATTTTAAAGAAAGAAGAAATGAGTATCGGGAGATAAGGAACCATTAATGAGCCCTCTGCCTTGGTTTCAATTACACTGTGAAATTAATTTAATGCACTTTAAGAATACACGAGGTAATCGCTCTCTCTGGGTAAGAGGGTGCAATTTTCTCTAATAAAGTGTCAACATAAATATGCTGCTTTAAGACAGGAAGAACAAGCCAGTTAATTCAGAAAGAACAGGACACATTAAAAAAAAATGCTATCAAGGAAACCAAATGGCCAAACTAATAAATAAACTGGCTGAATGAAAATTGCATGGCAGAGAGCTGGTAAATCGAGGTTTAATTAGAAACTTATTTTTAAAGAGTGTTTTATGCTAATGATATGCAACCAAGTGATCAGTGCTGTGAAAGATGACATTACTCCAGTAATTTAAAAAAGAGGTGTAGTCCATGTGAGGAGAGATATTTATGGTTGGCAGTGGTAAGAAATCTGAGACCAATGCATGTGAAGATAAATGCACACGTTGATACGAAAGGTGAAGGATGCTTGTGAACTGAAAGCCTGCTGGCAAGATGTGAAATGGCTACACAGACTGGACAAATGCAGGGAGCTTTCTGATGGACTGTCCAATGTCACCACAGCAAAGGCTGATGATGGGTCCCCTCCACTGGCCCTTCCCACCAGCAGCAGCCAACTTCGATGCTGAGACACTGGCTGGAAGGAAATGAGCTCAGTGAGATGGGTTTGCCCAGGTGGGTATCTACCAGCTCTGCTTTGGAGGGTGAACTTACTGGTGTCTTCACTTAGTGCTCCTCCAACACTTGATAAGCCAGTACAGAAAGATTTGAGAGACCTTTCTTGTGACCACATGAATGAAGTTCATCCAAAGAGGAGCAGCACCGTGCAGAAGAGTGCACCACTGGGAGAGAGGGGAGCAGCTCCTGCGTGGAGCTGAACTGACAAGGGGTTGATCTGAACAGTCTTTTCCTTGATAAAAGAGGAAGAGAGAAAACTGGGAAATCTCTAAAACTCTCTTTAACAGACTAAAAAAACTTTTTAAGGAGTTGTCTACTTTCACCTTCTTGGTTTAAAGGCAATGGAACACACCAAGCAAATTGCCTCCCAGTAGCGACAGTGGAACTGCCTCGTGTGTCTCCCAAGTAATTAAAGCTTCTCAGCTCCTGAACAGGTGCCTTGCAGCAACACCCAGGATGTGTTATAATCCCCCAGTAACACACTGCTTAACACATTTTATTGCCTAATTACTCCCACACTCATGTTTAGTGCCCTTGTTAATCCAGCACTTCAAGAGAATACTTGCCTTCCGTAAACACGTCCTGATCCTAATCTTGCTGTCACGGGTGTAAATCAGAACACCTTCCACTAACATTAATGGAGCTGCTGCAGTGTCAAATGTCTAGGCACAGAAAAATCAGGCCTACATCCCAAAATGAACGCTTAGGCTGGCACCAGTGGTATGTATTTGGTTTTTTCTGTCAAAACAAAACACGCTAATTTTTTTGGCGCCAACTCCAAGCAGAGATTTTATCCTGTCAGTGCTGAGATGAGCCCCAACTCCAAACACGTCTGGGTTTTCTTAGTGACCCTCATCAAAGACACCACAGTGGTATCTTTGCCAGCAGCTCGGATGATTGTGTGCAAGGCAGACTCCAGGTTTGCTCGTCCTATCCTCAGAAAGACACCGATGCAAATAAAGGTGAACACGGGGCAACGCCATTAAAGATAATCAATACAATGAGCAGGCAGGAGACAGTGCAGACACAGGAGGTCATCTAGAACATCCCAGCTATCAGCCTTTGATCAGGTCACCATGTAATTACAGCTTCGTGGGTGTCTCTGTTGCCACACAGTGGGGAGAGGGCAGGTGGAGCACCCTCCTGCAGGGGCTGGGATAGGATGTGCCCGAGTCCTGCCATCCATGAGGACTTCTGTATGGTGAGGAATCAACCTCAGGACATACAGAAATCTGAAACCATGGGAGAGCTCAAACCCACAGCACCACAGTGTTCAGCTATTGCTCAGCTGCTCACACTTCACAAGTGCCAGGGGTGGAAGATGCTGTCATGTTACCAAGACTACAAATTCACTTGTGATGCCACCTTCCTTGTGAGCTGAAGGCAACACTGGATCTTTGAAGAGCTAACCCTGCACAAAATTAGCCACAACTGTGCATAGTCCAGTGTCCTTGCTAATGCTCAGGCACTGAGAAATGCAACGCTGCAGTTCACAGAGTGAGGGAAGAGGAAAGAAAGAAGGAAAAAGAAAATAATTTCCACAGAGACTTCCACACTCCTCATACAAAAATAAGACAGCTGCTATCAGTCAAAAGTGATATCCATTGAGACAGTGAGAATAAACTCTAGAACTACCATCATTTCTTGTCCTTCTCCATTCACATCAATCAAGAAAAATCCCAAAGAAGACCAAGAAGAAGCAGGGGCTCTGGGCATCCTCAGGTTTTCCCACCTCTTTTACATCTCTTATCAAATTAAAACTAGTAAGAGACCTGTTTTTAAAAAGAGATGACCTTCAGAAACACCAGAATGAGGGTAGCTTATTGACTCTTCCTGGTGACCAGGTTAATGAAAATTAAATCAGCCTGCAGAAGTCAACTCAAGGTCAAACACTTATGTGACATTTTTCTAAAGTACCCAAATCAGACAATGCAAATCAAAAGGTCATGGAAGAATGGGAGCTTTCAAGCTATGTAGGCTTTTATTTTTCTTTGAATAGTCACAGAGCAAATACCTTCCCTAGTAGCATGACAACACTCTTCCACCAAATCTGGAAAAAGAAACAACTGAAATGAAAGAAACTACAGGTTTCCCAAAATTAACTAATCCAGTTTCTCTGACCTCGGAAAACCCTGGGGAGCCTCATTTCACCCAGACTCTTCTTATCCAATTATGCTCTTTCTCCCTCTACCACCAGAAAGCCAAAATAAGGTATTTGAATGGTCACATCATTACAAGCTGGAAGCAGCTGAGGGGGGAAAGGGGAAACTAAAACACACAGAATGTTCATAGCCCGGAGAAATTAAATAAATAAAGATTTTACAAGGAACTTTTAAAACAGAAAGCAACAAGAGGATATGGGGAGCACCAGAGCCACAGATGAAAACGAGGAAGGGGAGAAATGGCTCATCCTCCTTGGCTTTCAGTGGTGACACAACTGCTTACAGCCCCACCAGTTTGTGTGTCAGGCCCCAGCAGGGAAATCAAGTGGGAATTTCATGCAGCACCTCCCATCCCTGTGCAGGGCTTTCTGTAACAGACTGGGGATGTCTCCATATGAAGACACAAAAAGTTCTTTTCTGCTACCCAACAACTGTTAGCTGGGGCTTCTCTGGGCCTTACCAGCTCCTCTGTAAGTGCAGAACCAGAAGTGACCAGGAGAAAGTACCTAGAAATAATTCACTTCTGTTACTGCCACAAGACAGAAAGGAATGAAAAGAGCAGAAAAAATGGGACAGTGCCTCAAAGAAAACCCCAGAAGCTCCTGCCAATTTTAACTCTTGAAAGACTCCAGAGTGAGTAATGCAGTTCATCCTACAGCACAGGAGGGAGAGCAGAAGATGGCAACCCCAAGTTTTGGAACTGGAGAGCCACCTGCAGCACAGCCCATGGCAATTTCCCTGTCACTTCCTTACAGCTCAGTTTGAGACTATGACACGTGTTGAGGACATTTTTCTACAGCTACTCCTCTGTGTTACAAGTAAATTGTTTCCTGACACCTTTGCTGGCAAAGCAGCCCCTGGGGTGATTTTGAAATCCTTAGAAGAGTTGTTAAAAGCAGCTCCAAGAAGGAACCCAGATGCTGTCAGCATTGGTCCCCCAAGAGCTACACCTTGTGAAGCAACGTGGGGATCAGAGCATTGCACATTGACAGTATTGGTCTTGGGTTTGCTCAGTCTGGTCTCTTTGACCTATGGGTTTGGTCTAGTCTGAGCTAACTGCAATGAAAACAAGGAAAGTACTCTACTAGTTTGTTGAATGACACCATGAAAGTGGCATGATGCAAGAATTGTGCCCTGTTGTGCTCAAGGTTAGGCTTCACAAGATCTCCTCTTACTTGCCTACTTTATATAGTTTCAGAGAGAATGAATTTAATAGGAAGCTGATGTTGCTTCTTCAGTGATGTTCTGCCAATAGCATGATCAGCCCTCAGGACAGGAAAGCTGCCAATGGAATATGGGAAAGGAGGAACCATGGAGACAGAGAAAGAAACCCTGTCTTAAAAAAATAACAGTCCACACACAGTGAAATGGTTTTGTAAATTGTTGTTCTGCCTTTGTAATCTTGCTTAAAAAAAAAGAATGAGGCTTGTTCCTTGAATAGTAACTGTAATCAAGTTGTGTCACCACTGCAGCTCTTACATTACTGGAATTGTGCTTTGCAGGAATAAAGAGACCCACATACCTTTTGTTGCCAGCCGGACACAGTTGATTTTTGTTTCCTGAAAAATAAAAAATATAGAAATATAGAAAAACATCAAGGTGTGTAATTTGCCCATCTACAATAAATAGACGTTCCTTTAAAAGGGTATGAAAACAAACAAGCATTTTTCTTACACTTCTTCTCAGAAAACACCACCAACAGTTTCAGTTGCATAAAACACTCCATACTAATGGACTTGCCTACAGCTGCTCCTCTCACTGCTGAGAAGAGTGACAACATGTTTTTCCACACTTGATGTGCGAGTGATGGGTCCCATGTAACTGCCTGATTAACTAATAGAATTTACCAGTTAAATGACCTGAACTGTAACAGGCTGGCAAGCCTTGGGTCAAAAGTACATGCAACTGTACATCTAATTTTCATGCACCATTACTGCAAATTTTGCAAATTGGGTATTTATTTAAACACATGGCCAAGAGTCATTTGAATGTTTCAGCAAAGCAGCAGGCTGCACGGCTGGCTCTGCCAAAGGAGCTGGTCCAACCCACCCCACCCCACCCCCAGCCTCTGCAGAGCTGGGACAAAACCCAGGGCTTTTGTCCAGCCCACCTCAGAGCCCACAGACCTGCACGAACAGGAGTCTGGAGCAGAACAGCAGTGTTGTGTTTGGCTTCACTACCAGCTCAACACCCAGCAGCCTTCTCAGGCCACCTCTGCTGACGACTCATCCCTCCTGGTGTCCCCAGCTCCTCGTTCTACAGCCCACGCTGGCACAGCTTGCTTCTGGCCAACACACGACTGCTCCCCAAGCCTTAATGTGCTGCTTTGGTTAAAAAGCTGACTTTGTCAGGCAGTAATGTGCTGCAGGGTTTTCGCAGCACTTTATGTCTGTACAGGCTGTGGTACATGTCTCAGGTGTAATGAATCCTGCATACATCACCGTGTGAACAATGCCACATTAATATGGATGCTCTGGAAACAACAGCCTCACAAACTGAGCACTTCATTCCATCCTCCAGCAGCAAGAGGAGCACTGTGGAAGTCTGAATCTGCTCTTGGAGATAAATCTGCTCCATCTGTTTTGGCCTGAGCACCTGCATACATCACCGTGTGAACAATGCCACATTAATATGGATGCTCTGGAAACAACAGCCTCACAAACTGAGCACCTCATTCCATCCTCCAGCAGCAAGAGGAGCACTGTGGAAGTCTGAATCTGCTCTTGGAGGAAATCTGCTCCATCTGTGATAGACCCTCCTCAGCCTGAGCAGAAACACAGGATCCCACTGTGCTTCCTCCTCACTTTACATCGTAGGTAGGAAGGGGACAGCTGCAGGATCCACACTGGGAAACACAGGAGTGATTCCCTCTGATCCCTTTCTGTGTGTGCCTCATGACACCAGTCAGCCACACTACTGGGGTGCTGAGTAACCCTTGTGTGTAGTCTAGAAATGACAAGATATTCAGAAGGGCAAACTGTCCCTTTGATCTTGCCTTCAGACTCTCTCAAGGAACTCCTGCATCACCAAGGACAAATCATGTCTGTTAAGGACATCCCAGCCATACAGCCCCAGCAGGGGACTGCAGCACTGTTTAACCCAGCAAACCACAGGCATCTCTCTTTGGGGCACCCTCTCTCCCTCAAAAATCAAGTCCCCTACACAACCTGTACAACTGTTGATACTGCAAAGTCAACAGAGTCAACAGAGCTTCTCATTCACCTCTGCCTTGTGTATAATCAAACTGCCAGCTGTTCTGGAAATCCAAAATCTTTGGTGCTAGTGATAATACATGAAGCAGGAAAACCCCAGGTTTGCTTTAGAGCACAGCCTCAGCACGTAATGCTGGGAATGGCAAGACAGACAGATCCTGATGTAGTTTACAACCTACAAGGTGACCTGGCAAACCAGCAATGAAAAACAAAATAAAAAATACCAAGATAGTGTTTTTTCAGTCTAAAAGTAGGTGGACATTTGCTCACATTTTGTTGAGGAAAATCGTCTTGTGTATTTGTAGCTTTCTGCTAGCTTCAAAGTGTAACAAAAAGATGGAGATGTTACTCAGTACTGAGAAAAGAAGAGGTGAGAAAAAAAAATATCTTGCTAATGTTGCTGGAACTGATCTCATTTGAGTATGGGCATATTCCTGCACGTTACCCTCCCACAGGGTAATTCAAGAAGACAGGATGCAGTGTGATCTGTTTGCATCTGGGTCTACTAATTGCTGCATTTAGCACAGACATTCACAGCTATCAGAAGAGCATGATCTGGCACTGCCAAAAGCAAGGGCAGTCCATCACTAGAGGAATAAGACATCTGGAGTTCAGAACTTCATTTCAAATCACATCTTTTGAGAAGGAAAACATAAAAAAGAACCCTCCACAGAAACCAGGCATCCAGCTACTAGGGATGCTAACGTTTAAAGACTTGAACTTAGCCCATAGTCCTGATTAGGGCTGATTATTCCATTGATTTCCATTGATCACCTCATTGATCAACCCCCTGCTCATCTCCTTGGTGTTTCATAAAACTGAAATCTCTTTAAATGTAACCCTATTCTTCTTCAATTGATGCTGAGGATTGTGAGGTTGTATGAACTTCTCTACCAAGAAAAAAAATAAATACATACACTGGTGTTTTTAAAAACAAAAAACCTCAACAGAATAGTAAAACCATTTCCCCACAATCCCATTTGTTTTCTGAAAAATACTACTTCTGATACAGACAAGGTGCTCTCCTGTACAGCACAATACTAAAGCAGCAATAAGCAACATAAGAGTTGCTTATTCCTCAAGAATAAGCAACTCGGAATTACAAGAAAAGTAATGAAATCAAGGGATAGCCATTTTTAAAAAGAGTTAAAAAATAATTCCCCCAAATTTTTGTGCTGTTTCTGAACATTCTTTCAAACGGTGTGATATTGAATTCCCACAGAAGTTTTACAAGCCCTTCTATGTCCACAACAACCTCACTGATGGCCCAAAATCCTAAGTATTCAGCACAGGATATCTGCATTGTGCCTGAAGTCCCAGGGATAAGGTAAGACCCCAGCAGCACTGCTCCTTTGGCTCTACATCCCTGCCAGGTTAAAGCAGACATTTTACATCCACACAGTGATTGGACAAGGCAGTTAAATTTTAACCAAGATCCTTCAACAGGACAACACTGGATGAACACATCCTGTGGCTTGTGTTTTGGAGTGCTGGCAGACTGTCCTGGGGGGCAGCCCCAGACCTACAGTCAGAGTGAGCTGAAGACCCTCTGAAGAGGGCAGAGAGTGAGCTGGGGATCTGGCTAAGCCCTCCCTGCCAACACAGCTCACACACACAGACCTGGAACTACACACCAGGAGCCTCTTGAAGCATCCCTCTGGATTTTCAGATTTTCTTTAAGCATTCTTTTAATCTAGTTTGTTTTTCAAAGCCAGGGATCTGACGCCGTCTACTCATCACTTAGGCTCCTAAATGCACTTTTCACTAAAACACACTGATAACAAGGGAAGTTCTGCCTCTGTCTCTTCAGTGTTTGGATGGGAACAATTTTCTTCAGAAGAGGCCTGTGAGGGCAGCAGGACATATGTTCATGCAACAGCTGCATCTTCACAACCTAAAAGGGTAAATGATTTTTTTTTTCCCTTTTCTTTTCAAACGACAGCTTGCTGCTTACAGACTACAAACAACAATAAAAGAATTGCAGCTTTTTCATCCATCTGTTTTCACACCCACAATTTCTTCTTTCCTTTACTATTGTTATGATTTTGCATTAGTTAAGCAGTGCTTGCCTGGTCTGAAGAACCACCTGCCAGCACCAGGAGACCTGCTGTCCCCACATGTACCATCCAGGGCTCCTGCCACGGGCTCAGCTTCATCAGGCAGCTCAAACCAGAACAGGCAATTTTAACCTTTGCTGGTGCACAGACAAGACAAGTAATTACCAATCTCAACCTCCCCCTTGGCCTTGGTTTCAGCTTTAGCTCCTCACCTCCCCCAGCCACACACCGAGCGTGCTCGTCGGCAACGGCTCCACGCAGGAGGGGAGCTGAGGTTCTGTCCTCAGAGTGTTTTAAGGAATTGTTTCTTTGCTCCTCAAGAATTTCTGCCCATGTTCCAGGAAGCTCTAGATGGTGTGTTTCTTTTTCACCCCACCAAAGGCAACTGTTTGCTGTCTTTAGAATGAGCCACGTGCACGTGTCTGTGCAGGGTCGATCAGCTCCACTGTAATTTGTGTTGCCAGCTGAAGGAAACTGCCTGTTCTCTGAGAGACTAAAACCTAGAATTGCCTTTCCAATTATCAGCTATTTTGTACTCCCCGTGTCATTTGGAGAAGGGAGGTTCATCAAAGTGGTTAAGGCTTTTACTATTTACAACAGAAAGCTGTTTCAGTGACATCCAGTTAACCACTGAACACTCACACCTCTCAGCCTTGAGGCGGGCTGGAGGAGGATTTGATTTACTCTCCAGAAAACACTCTGGTCCCCACACCCTGGCCCAAGATGCCCAACCAGATGTGGAAACAAGGACCTACAAAGAGTCAAGAGCTTCCACAGCTGCTTTAGCTCTGCCACAGCACCTCCAACATGAGATTAAGAAGGAGTAAACGTAAGTGAGCAAAACTGCAAACCCCAAATCCTCCTGAACACAGAGCTCCTGTAGAGCTGTGTAATAGCTCACAAAAGCAACACAGGCAGCCTTGGTGTCACCTCATTTCTCAGAAAACAGCTCGTGCTGAACTGAAGTACCTCACTGGGTTTTTTTCTGGGCCATCTCCACAGGGATGAATGCCACCTCTCTGCTGGCAGCTCCATCCACACCTCCAAAATGTCCCAGAAGAAGAATGTTGTCTACTGTGAGTACACCTGTCATGTAGAAACCCAGCCTGAAGTCCCCTGATAATAATGAACTGCCCGATTGTGCATGTAGTACAAGTCATTAGAGAAGAAAAAAAAAAATCAATAGGAATCTCTGTAGAGTCTATCATTCCCTCAAAAATAATATTCTCATTGATTCCTGTGGTGCTACTTTTCACAATTCTGGCCCCAAGACATCATTCACCTGGTGGAGCACCAGGACCAGCTGGCAGCATCCCCCAGCACCTCCAGCTGCCTTACAAAGGCTCCTGCCTCACCTCCCATTTAGAGGAAAACTGGCAGGAGTTATTGATTGCAACTGTGCAGTTACAGATTTCATTTTAACTCAGTGAGGTAAAATGCAACCCCAGGAAGGGTTTTTAGGAAGGTTTCTGAGCTGCTCAGAAATTCAGGCAGGTTTCACACAGCAGCCAAAGAATTCTCCCCATTTGAGCACGTTGCTGGATCACTAACCTGAGACTGTCACCTACAGTGACCCAGTTAAAAAAAAACTGGGAAAACTAAAACCTGCAACGTTTGACTCTGATTTTTAAGGCAGTGCAAGGATCAGAGGGGATAAGGAGTAACACAGTGTAGCCACCCTGGCCTCACCCTGCAGAGGGATCAGCACTGCAGGGGCTGGTGTTTTAGAGGGGCTGAGCCCAGGGAGGTTTTTCAGACAAGGAAAGCTCCATGCTCTGTCAGGCAGCCATCTGCAGCAGGTGGCACCAGGACAACCAGCAAGCCTCCAGGAACTCCCTGGATGGCTGTGGCAGCATGTGAGAAGTTCCTGGCAGAGCAGAGCAAAAGCCACTTGTCCATTCTTCTTCCTGTGCCACTTCTTGTGCTAACTCCTAACAATTAAACATCAGTAACTAATGCTGCTTCTCACCCCCACAGTTACAAAGCCTGGAGCTGCTGCTTCCTTTCTCTCTTTTTTTTCCACCTCTTACTTCAAATTTTGACACATTTCAGCTCAACATCTGGCTTTCAACAGTCCCTAGGAGGCAAATCCACACCATTTGGAAGCTTTTTGTACAACAAAGCTGAAGAAACGTTCTGTTTTACACACGTCCTCTTTAGACCCCTGCCTGGAAGCAACACCACCTTGACCAAACTTCCTGCAATTGTCCACAGACAGGAGTTCAGCCAGCGACAGCTCTCTCATTCAAACTCCCAAACAACGAGCACAAGATGGCACAAAGGGAGGAAGAAAAGCTCCTGATCTGATTTTGCATCAATTTGCCACACTTGTTTTGCATCCAGCTGTTAATTATGTTCCTTTCACTGTAACAATCATGGTTAATAGTTGCAGAGCAGATGAGAACACCAAATGAGCACAACCCTTCCCGTACAGAGGAGCTGAAACAATACAGGACTCCTGTAACACTTCTCCCTCCTCCTAATCAAGCTTTTTGACCAAATTCAGACTGTTTCTTCCAATTAAGCTCTCCCCAGAGTCCTACATTTCCATAGGAAGACGTTCTGGTTCACTGAAGAAAGGTTTCTCATTACAGGTTCCAGGTGTGGAAAGAAGTTTCATCATTCCACAACTGTCAGTGATTAATGAAACTATAGAGTATAATAATTAAAAAATCAGTGGCAACGTTCTGTTAAGTTTTTCAGGTGCACTAGGACATAAGGCTCTATTTTAATTGTGCTAAATCGTTACTGCTCCTGATTTTTTGCAGATGTGCATTGTCAGAAATGCCACGTTGCAGCCACAACTATCAGCAGGCTTTACAAAGACCAGTCAAAGCTGCTCAGGTCATAGAACTCCTCAGCATAAATTATACCTGTAAACAATTTGGGGAATGAAACAAATCTTATTATTTACAGATTCAGAAGACTGGATGCAAATCAGACCCAAATGTGGGGCTTAAGGGTTTTATCAAACCCCTCTGAAGTTCCACACTCCACCCGTGGACATTCCCACTATCATTTTTCCCACAGCACTACACTCCAAGGATGTATAAGCATATACCAATATAAATTATTAACACAAAAGGCAACTGGTTGCTCAAATAGGAGTTTGCTTTGTCTGACAGGATCCCCCTCATGCTGTCACAAACTGCAGTGCTGTACACTGACTCTTTTCATGCTTAGAAAGTCCTGTATAGTCGTGTTCACAACAGCAAAACAAGACTGTTCCTATTAGACCAGCTCAAGCAAGTCATCATTCTTTGAATCCTTATCACCTTGTGTGTAGAGTGTGGTGCAGCCTGCCAGCTACAGAGATCCAGCAAAAGCAGGAACCACACGTCAGTGCTGACTCCAGAATGCCAAGGGAAGCCCACGTTTCCATTCTGAGAACCTATTCACAGCACATTATATTGTACTTAAGCAAATACAGGTTTTTTCTTCCCCAGGGATCCATTCACTAGCAATTAACTATCACACAAGGGGGAACTAACTAGACAGCAAGCGACATATATACATATTTCACAATTTCCTTTATAAAGGGAAATGCAGATTTGAATTAACTGAGTAGCACTGGAAAGAAACTACATCGACTAGGAAGGAAACCAAGGTGAAAAACTGCACAGTATTGGAGAGATCTGTGCTTGGCAGCCAGACAACAGGAACTCTGCAGGAGAGTGGTGATAAATAAAGGTAGTAAACCACCAAGATATGTTGTGAACATTGATTGGCACTGCCAGCCTGTTAAAGAATATACAGCCCTCTGTGGTGTGCAGCTGGATTTTCAGTATTAAAGACACCATCCCACGTGGAGACCAAAGAATACACCACTCACCTTTGATTGATTTTTCTAATTTTGCTCTTTCAGAGGTGATGTCTTAGAGAATTTATCTGTGTTGAAGTTGGATTCATGAAAGCACTGGCAAATGTGCTAATAACAGACTTGGTTACCCAACTTCCTGATGCCACGCTAGTGTTCTAAGGGTCTTCATGAGGATGGAGTGTCTAATTGTTATTGTGTGATGTGATAACAAAAACAGTCAGGGGAGCCAAAGGGGAGGGAGGTGAATGACTGCTTAGACTGAATCTGCCTGTCCAGTTAGCTGAACTGACCTGAAACAGGAGAGTTAAAAGAGAAGGTCACAAACTATCTTAGGCTGGAACAGCAGAAGGAGAAGAGGCCTTCCCTTTACCTAGGATGGGATCTCTTCAGGCATTACATGTACATCATCTGAG
>NW_008583536.1:0-17810 GCF_000691845.1 Merops nubicus | reverse complement strand
TGCCCTCAGGAATTTGGGAACCGGCGCTAAAACCCCCAAAGCTCCAGCCCGCGCCGGAGGGCAGAGCGCCCGGGCGCCCTTCCCTTCCCTCGCTGCCTTTTCCCAGCTAATGGGCGAAGTGTTCGTCTTCCCCTCTGTCTGCGTGTTCAGAATAAACCCTGGTGGTTTCCTTTCTGTGCCTAAAAGTAAAAACGGGCAGACCTTCAGCTCCCTGGCAGGTCAGGTGGGAAATCATACGTGTGTTTCAGTCAGTGTTGCCAACCACTAGTGATACACAGTCGCTGAACCGTAGAATCACAAAACGGCTTGGGCTGGAAGGGACCTCTAAAGGTCATCCAGTCCTGCCCCCTGCAGCGAGCAGGGACTTCTTCAACTAGAGCAGGTTGCTCAGAGCCCCATCCAACCTGACCTGGAATGTGTCCAGCGATGGGGCACCCACCACCTCTCCAGTGTTTCACCACACTCAGCAGAAAAAACTTCTTCCTTACAAACAGTCTAAATCCCCTCTCTTTTAGAACCCATCACCCCTTGTCCTGTCACAAGATGCCCTGCTAAAAAGATTGTCCCCATCTTTCTTATAGGCTCCCTTTAAGTACTGGAAGGGCTGCCTGGAGCCTTGTCATCTCCAGGCTGAGCAACCCCAGCTCTCTCAAACTGTCTTCATAGCAGAGGTGTTCCAGCCTCTAATCTTTTTTTCACAGCCTGCCCCTGGATCCTCTCCAACAGACCCATGGCTTGGTATGCTGAGGAGCTGGACACAAAACTCCAGGCAGGGACACAGTGCTCCAGGGAGGGTCTCAGCAGGCTGGAGTAAAGGGGAAGAATCACCTCCCTTGGCCTTGAACTGCTTCCCAAGAGGCTGTTGAGTGGCCGTTACAGAGCAGTGATATTGGGTCAATAGCTTCCCAAGCTGAAACTGTGACAAAGTGTGTTGAAGTGATGGGTTCCCACCTAGTCTTGTTCACCAGCATGCCTGTCAGCCTTCCTGGCTTGTTTGCTTTGAAAGAAATCATTTTATAAACCAACAGGACGAGGCTGAGAAATCTCCCTTGTGATGTGGAACAGCCTCATCTGGATTTCAAAAACGATACCCAGTCTTGAAACTTTCTCCTCTTGCTGCTCACCTTTTTTTTCCGTGTGCTGGGTAATTCAGTTAGGGGGAGCTGTAAACAGAGATATATATATTTCATATATATAAATAAATATATTTAAAAAATATATTTCCTAATTAGGAAATTAATTGGAAGGAGGAGCAAAGCCTTGGGTGGCTTTATCAGTGGGTTTATGTGACTGCAGCTTTTTTGTCCCTTTATTTCAGAGAGGAAATCTTAAAGGATGGATGAGGTTGATCATGATACAGCAGTTCTTACCTCCATGGCACTGGCTAAAACCAGCTGAGGGCTGCACAGATAGCTGTTACCATCTGTTGGTTGTGAAATGATTTGATAGTTTCGAGTTGTGCTTCTATGGGACGAGTTTCTGTTTAACAAGAAGGCAGCAGTGAAACAGGCATTCTTGCTAAGCGTTAGAGAGGCCAGAGATTGAATAGATGATGGAAACGAAATTTTTGTCATCTAGCTCTTGTCAACACTGCATGAAAAATAGAACAGGCCTCGGATCAGGAGAACAGCTTCATCAAATTTTGAACTTTCAAAATTATTTTCATTGTGCAGGGACCGGAATAGATTTCTTTTATTTCTTGTGAAACAGGCCACAGCATCCTTCAGTGAAATTTGTTAGCAGAATAACTTTTGGGATATTTAATTTACTGAAAGTGGACTTTTTTTTTTCAGAGAGCAAAACCACTCAATAGGAACATTGGTGATAATTTGGTTAAAAATGATGACAAATTTTTGCAAAAAGGAGGGAAAATCCTGAAAAGTGTAAATTTTTTTTCCAACTAAAATATATGTAATGTAAAAACTCTCTGTTGTTCCCAAGTGAAAAATGTGTCCCAGCCATTACTGAATGATCATTCAGAGCCAGGTTTGGGTTTCCTAAGCTATTTTTTTTTTTTTGCATGCAATAATTAGTAGCAACACTGGAAATCAGCTCTTCAGCTGACGTTCATTTTAACTCCCTGCAGTCGCCTGTCTTTGAACTTATTTTCAGATTTTGATGAGCTTACACCTTTTTTTTTTTCTTTTTTCCCCCTTTTTTTTTTTCATTACAACTGTGCCAGCCGGTTTTAGTGAGGATTAGGATCCTGTTGTGAGCAGTGTTGCACAAGCTCCTGCCCTAAAGAGTTTTAGAATCAACATAATGAAGGCAGATGACATCTGAGAGTGGAAGCAGGCTAATGGAGAAAGAGGAACATGTCCAAGGTCAAGGCTAGGATGAAATCCAGATTTCCAGCATCCTTGTCCAAAGCCTGACTTGAGACTGGGTCAGGCTTTGCCATCCTGACCCCTTCTTCAACATTTTGTAGTTGAGTGGACTTCTCCTCTGTCCTTCCCTCCCATTTTGCACCACCTTTTGTGGAGCCAAGTCCTCCACAGACTTGAGAGTAGAGGTCAGAAACCAGAGGCAGCCAGCTCACCAATCTCTGAGCCCTATTGCCCTCAGTTGCTGGAGCCAGATGCTTCAGGAGGATAGAGAAGAAACCCACAGCAGACATTTATTAAATAGCTTACCCCTGGGAAAGTTTCCTTTGAACTGCTGTCAATTAAAGGATGGTTTGTGGCCTCAAGCACTACTTTTTTTTTTTTTTTAATATTTACTATTTAAATTTGATATTTTCCTGTTATCCGGGCTTGTTTATTCATGGTCTGCCCAATTTAAGCTAAAACAGCTGCTCAAGGCAGAGTTGTGATCTTCTTAGTTTGTAAATTGCCACATTCCCCCTGAAATTGTGCAGATTATAATAAAGAAAATAATGGTTTGAACCAGCCATTCCCAATCTATCTTCTCTTTTGGGTGAGGGTTTGGCGCACTGCTTGCGTTGAAGCCATCTTCAGCCCAGATTTTAAAACAAAAGAAAACTGTATTCCGAGAACTAAATCCTATTCAAAGAGGGAGGGACCATCTTTGGGACGGCCATATTTTTGTTTCTGTGGACTTGTTTCTGTGGTTTGGGCATTTGAGGCACCAAAAATTCCTCAGCAGAGAAATTCAGTATCAGAGGTCAGACTGTCAGCTGGTAGAAGTCAGGCTGCTTCTCCAACAGCAGGGGGTACTTCAGGGCATGGCACCTTGGGGGCTGCTACAGGGGCACCTGCCAGACAAGACTCATTGGAGGATGGCTTGTCAAGTGGTGTGAGCTCCTCAGGGCAGAGCTCTGGAGAGACCACAGCCACCCTCCTGCCCACTCCTGGCATGATGGTCAGCCAGGCTGAAGCTGGTGAGTTGTGGGAGATGTTGAAGTGCTGGGGTCAAACCCCCAGCCCTGGGTGAGGGTGGGCATATGGAGGATGTCCACAACCAGGCAAGAGAGAACCTCCCAGTTGGTTTTCATCCAAGGTTTAGCCAGCCTTGGGTGGGAACAGATCAGGAGGTCACCACCAGGTGCCCCCACCTTCCACATTAACTGGGAGGTGAGGCAAGAATCCACCTCTATAAGAGCTGACTGCTGGAAGGGGGCTTGTTTCAACATTGCATGAGTTGTGTTGGGGATTCTTGTTGTTAAAAAGGGTTGGTATGGTGTGTGAGGATTCTGGCTATTGGAAGTGCTCCCTGACTCTTCATGGCAAGTGGAGTTCCTGGGACAGCAGGGTCCGAACGTGAAGCTGTCTCTGCGTCCCTGCTCTCTAGCTGGGCTTGTGGCCTGGCTGCTGCCATCGCCCATGGCTTGGCTGCTTGCCTGGCTTGCTCCCTTCTTCATGTCCACTGTGGTGGGTGAGTGCATTGACTTGTTCCTTCTCTGGCTGTCTGGCATTTTGGATCTCAGGGGTGGGATGTGGGAGTGGAGGGAGGAGTTTGGCTGCTGGACTACCTGTTAATGATAATGTCATTCTCTGTTGGACAAGTGGTCAGCAGAAGACATGTGGGTAACTCATCTCCTCTCCAGACTGGGAAAAGGAGATGTAGTCATAGTGTCTTTTCCAAGCTGGTGTTTCAGTGGCTTTCATACCACCTACCCTGGAGCTTGCAGGGCTTTGACTGTAGTCTGTTAACTGCTCCAGAAAGTACAGGTAAACCTGATTTGTGCAAGTACTCACAGCAAATGTCTTGCAAAAGGTGCTCTGTAAGGCTCAGTGCTGGCATTAAGGAGGTGGGTGTGCTGAGAGTGAAACCAGTCACCACTGCTTTTGAGAAGGAGGAGGTACCACCACACAGGTGAGGTTGTGCTCCTGATGCAAGGTGTACTTATTGTCAAGAAGGGTTTGACACTTTTATCATAAACTCTTTGGATTATACACCTTCACCATGATCTTGTGGACAGCTTTTTCTCAGAGCAGGACAAAGATGAAGGTTTTCAGGGAAAGATTAGTTTATTTGATACAGTAGCTTGTGTTAGATTTCAAAGAATCATAGAATTGTTTCAGTTGGAAAAAACCTACAAGACCATCAAGCCCAGCCATTAACTTAATTCTACCAAGTCCACTGCTAAACCATGTCCCTAAGCACCACACAACTTGAGACCATCTCCTGATTTATTGCTTGTTACTCATGAGAAGAGACTGGCACCCAGGTCTCTACTACCTCCTTTCAAGTAGTTGTAGAGAGTGAAGGGGTCTCCCCTCAGCCTCTTTTTCTTCAGACTAGATAACCCCAGTTCCCTCAGTCGCTCCTTGGAAGACTTGTACTCTAGACCCTTCACCAGCTTTGTTGCCCTTCTCAGGACCTGCTCCAGCACCTCAATGTCCTTCTTGTGTTGATGTGCCTAAAACTGAACCCAGTACTTGAGGTGTGGCCTCACCAGTGTAGAGTACAGGGGGATGATCACCTCCCTAGTCCTACTGACCACACTATTTCTGATACAGGCCAGGATGCTGTTGTCCTTCTTGGCCACCTGGGCACACTGCTGGCTCATATTTACCCCCAGGTCCCTTTCTGGGGGCATCTTTCCAGGCACTCTTCCCCAAGCCTGTAGCATTGCATGGGGTGGTTGTACCCTGAGTGCAGTAACCTGCACTTGGCCTTGTTGAAGCTCATACAATTTAGCTGTGCTTGTCTAAATGTTACTAACCTAGCTGTGAAGAGAGTGAGGAAACTGCATTACAGCTGCACAAAGGTGGTGAATGGAAAAAAAAATGCCACTGAAATCCATCTCTCTCTGGTCTGGCCTTAGTAAGAAAAAGAAAGATTAACCCCTCCTGTGAACTCTGTCCTAACCCTTGTCCCAGGGTCTGGCTGAGATGGAAGAGGAGTCATTTACTGTGGCACGATGGTGGGAATGATCCTCTGGATGGGGTTTCTAGCATGCAGAAATCCACTGTGTAAACAGAAGTAGGATGAAACAGATTTTTTTTTTTAACGAGTGGATTGCTAGAACTCTTATCCATTTTCCTTCACCCCTTTCCCCCTCCTACAGGCCCACAGGTCAAATTGGGAGAGGTCAAGCAGATGACTTCTTACCCCAACATGTTCTAGCATGCATCCTCAGAGAGAAGGGAGCAGTGCTCAGATGCAAGCCTCCACCACAGATGGCTGAAACGGAGTTTTCAATGCACTGGGTGTGTTATTTCTACCCTGTTTGAACCAGAAATATGTTTGTTTAAATATTTTTGCTGAAATATCACTTTTGGAAACTTGCCTTGTAGCATTTCAGAACTAGTTCACTTGGTGATTTGTTTAATTTGGGAGCTAATTATTACAATTTTATGGCATTCCTTGATGTCAGTTGTAAGAACTATCTTGATGTAATTGGTAAGTAATACAAAGAGTACAAAACCCAAAATGAGCCACCAAAAAACCCCATTTTGACATTAGATTCTCAAATTTAATTTCTAAACCCCAAAATCTGACCTCAAGATGATAATGTGCCCTGGGATGAAATTGCCTGACTCATTTTTATGTCATTTCAGTATCTTTTTAACGGGACTTTTATTGAGATCATTATTAAAGAGATTAAATTGGGTAAAACCTTTGGGTTTTTTATAAGAATTTCCTTCTTAAATTCTGTTGCCACTACCCTGCACTTGCAGCAGATCTGCTTGTGTGAGGTATGTGTCTCTGTTGAGCCTGGATGAGAGCTTTTTGCCTGGGTCTCAGAAATGTTAAAGGTAATGTCCTGCTAAGCATTTGATTTAATGTCACAGTGAATTTATCTTATTGTGTCTATTTTCTCAGACCTGTCTGGGCTCCAGCTCTTCTCACTAGGGGTAAATTCTCAGAAACTGTAAGTCATTGCCTACTCATGTCATGCTTGCCTGAGCAAAGCCAAAAGGGATTTATGATGTCGATATTAAATTTGATATGAGGTATTAACATGTAGATATGGTGATGGAGAAGATCAAGAGAGGACTCCTGCTGTATTATTACATCCCTTTCGTCATTCCTTTGGAGAGGAGCATGGGAAGAGCTGAAGGAGAGGTCAGAAGAAGACAAGGTTAGGAGATAGAGCAGCAAGCCTCTAGATTGAATGTTGAATATGGCAAGTTTGAGGTCATTTTAATTTCTGGTGGTGGAAGGCTCCATGCCACATAAATCACAGGTCTGTGGGCGAGCGGCCGGGCGCTGCTGTCAGGAGGAGATGGGTGGGTGGGTGGTGGGGAGAGGTGGCCTCTCGTGTGAGCCCGACTGGGCCATGGGCAGGTGCAAGGGGCAGCTTAAACAGCTCTCTGGCTGCATTGGGGAGCCCGTGTCCTGCTGGCCGGATGAGGATGGAGGTTTGTTCCCAGATGTGCTGCTCTGTTTTGCACTGATGCATAGCTTCGTTTTCTTTGTGTAACAGCAGGAAGCATCAAAACCGTGCCCACCTCGCTCACCCTGGGGGTGAGCAATAAGCCACCACCAGCAGGTGAGAAACCCTTTTTGTATCTCCTGTTTGTGATCTCCCACTGCTCAACCCCATCCCCAGGGTGGCAAGGGCTGACCCCAACAGCCCAAGTGCGCACTCTGGGGAGAGGAAGATGGCTGAGGCTGAACCAGCCTCCCCAGCAGGTGGGTGATGCTGCCAGTGTCATGGCAGGGTGCACATAGGAACAACACAAAGCTGCTCACACCCCACACCTCCAGAGACCCACCATTCCTCCTGCCAGCCTGGCATCCAGAAACCCTTCTTCTGACTGGACTGAGACTCCCAGGAGTCTCCTTGCCATGGGACAGCAGAAGGGGGGCAGGGCTGTACTTCCCACTGTCACAGCCTTTGGTCATCCCCTCCTGCCTCTGCACTCCTTGCCCTGTGCTGAGCAGAAGAGCAGAGTGAAGATAATGATCCTCATTTATATCAGTTAAGGTCTCAGCCTGCTCTGGAATTTACTTCATTAGGATTGGAGGCTGAATTTATTTTCATTTCTGCCACCCTGGTACCTTGCTGCGATGTAACTGAAGCATCTCTTTTTAGTGTTCTGAAGTACCAGAGTTGTCTCTTCTCATTTCTTTTAACCTTCTTCAGCTTTCTCTTCCTCCCCTTCCCCTTTCTCCTTGCTCTCCCTTTTGCAAGTTGTTTGCCCCCTGTCACCCAGCTTCTGTCACCAGGCATCATGTGGATTCATTGGATGCAAGCACTGAAAAGGCAGCAGGCAGGGGCACCTGCTGAACTTGATACATCACTTGGTCCATGGGTCAAACCACAATCTCACTGCAGGGCACAGGTGCCTCTCCCTCTTCCCCCAGCTACAGCAGGTGAGAAGATGCGCTTAATCCTGCATAGGTATGAGGTAATTTTGGCTGAGGGAGGGCAGAAAGCTCCCGCTGCCTCTAGAGTCAGGAATAAAAAAAGAGGCAAGAGCCAAAATGTAAAAAGCAGAGAAGCATGTGGGGACACTGGGAGCAGAGACCACAGCCCCTTGCCTGTGGCTGTGAGAGGTGAATCTGTGCATGGTTCAAGGAGGCTGTGCATGTCCTACCCTCATATGGCCAAAAGCTGTATTTCATGTCCAGCCCTCTTTACCCTCTGACCAGGAGCTGGGACAGGGCTGCTCTTTGAGAATATGTCCCATCTGCAAGGAGGCCAAGTTCTCCCCTCTCCCATTTGTGCCTTTGAGGGAGGAGAAGGAAGCAAAAGGAAAACTTTTAAGAAACCTTTTAAGGATTGTTGCCTCTTAGAGCTTGGGCCTTCCCAAGGGAGGGGCACAGAGTTTGTGGGGACATGGCTTTTGTGGCAGTAAGGTCCCTTGATGTGAGCAAGAGCTGCAACAGGAGTAGCAACCAGAGAGGAGCCCAAACCATCCGCAGCAGCTTAATGGCCATGGCTGCAGTGCAGTGTCTACCATCTCCTCTCCTCTTCCCATGCCTGCGGGGCTGCAGGTCCCACCCCGTGGGTGGTGGGTCAGCTCGGTGGCTCACCGGCTGTGCTGCAGAGCCTCCCGTGCTGCTGACAGCACCACCACGGCTCCTGAGCCATGGGAGCCCTCCTCGGGGAGGGGAACACTGCCGTGAGGTTATTGCCAGGCTTATAGGTTTTGTTTGGTTTCTACCATGAGACTGATACCTCCTCCCCTTCCTCTTCATCCAAGCCCCGGTGCTCCCTCTGCTGGGAAAAGTAGAGAGATGAAATACAACATAAAATGGGCAGAAATGGCCTGAAAAGCGTTAACAGGGTATCGTACTTTCCACTCCATCACACACCTCTGTAACTGCAGCAAGGTCATGGCCACCGACTTCCTGTGGACTTACACAGTCAGGAGATTTTTTAAAATTAGGCTCTCCTGCAAGTTAATGCTTGAAAACAGATGTAGGGCTTTCCTTTGTGACAGCCTGGCTTTGATACAGCTCTCCAGCCCTCCGTTTGCCCCTGACATGGGACTTTGCAAAGCCTGACCCTAAACTCAGGACACCAGGGACTAAGCACACCCATCACTTCTTGCTCTTACACCTGTTATAAGACCCCTAGAAGCTCTCTAGAGAGAATGGATTCCTTTTTGAGGGGTAACCCTGTCTTACAGGTTGCCCGTTTCCTGTAGCACTGGTGCTGCATAATAGCACCAGAAAGACCAGTTCTGAATAAGGGAAAAGCCAAGGTTTAGATGTGTCTGTGTGCTGCACAGGCCTGGGTCTGTACTATCAATGGATGGAGAAAAAGGATCTACTAAGCTCTTCATCTGTTTTGGAGGTGGTGGCAGCACATTTGCTTCTGTGGAGAGCTTTATAGACTTGTTTCCCATCAATGGGCAGCCCTGACTGCATTAATTCCTTCCATTGAAACAAATGAGTCTGTGGCTGGATCTGCCTGCATGGCTTTCAAGGGAATTCATTCTGTATCTTTCATGTTAGTGGTATCTGTGAAAAACAGGAAACTGTTTTCCCATCTCATTCACATAATAGATAAGATGAGAAATTAGCTGCTGGATGAGCATCCTGGGGGCTGTTCATTTTGTCACAATAAATAAGGCGCTGCTGCCTCATGTGTGCACACACCACACACACGTGCGTGCACACTCGCACTGTCTCTCTCTTAGGATCAGCTTCTCACTTGTGAGCAGCTCTACCTCATTGCTGTGGAATCCCTGATTTGGAAGGTTTTCCTCCCTCAGCTCCTTTTCTTTCTTGCCTCTCCCCATAGCTGGTGCTTGTGGAGTGCACAAGCTCCCACAGCTGGCTGTGGGCACCGCTAAATGAGGAAGGTTTAGGTGGGGAGTGGATTTTCACCAACATAACATGATAGATAACTCCTCCTGCTCATTCACTTGCCCCTTCCACACCCAGGGGCAGGGACCAGTTGTGAGCCTCAGTGTGCTGCTAAGGTGAGCTGAGGGTACACCCCAGCCAGCGACCCTCCCAAATGGCCTCCATGGTTTGACAGCAATGTTTTTTTCTCCAGTCTGAGGACCACACTGTCCTGTGCTGCTCTCTCCACAGGCAGTGGCCAAAGCCATGGATGGGTACTGCTGTAGACCACAGGTAACAGGCAGCACCAACTTTCTTCTACAGTTTTCTTTTTCCATTGCCTCACATTTTGCCCACTTTTGGACAGTGAAATGAAGCCAAGATGAGCTAGCTGTGTTCCAGAGCTATAATTAGTGTTTAGGATGAAACAAAAGTATTCTCAGGAGGACGATGGAGAAGGAGAGGGTGCTTTTGCCCTCCAAGTTATCTCCCTACAGACCCAGCCTGGGATGAAGCTCACAGCATTGGAGCTAATTTGAAAAAAGGAAAGTGTAGTCAAAGCAGAGGTGTGTTTTGTTTTGTTTAATGTTTAGAAAACTAAAGAAAAGGAAATCAATTATGAGGCCTACCTGAATTTTATTTCCTCACCAAAAACCAAATTACTCAGCAAACTTATCGCTTGCTATTGCAGGCCTCGGTATTAAAGAAAACAATCAGGCCAGCAGGATTAATCTCTGACAGCTGCCTTATCTTTAACTTGCACCTTTGTTATTTTCTGATGAGCTTCTCTTTTTTTGCTGCCACGTTGTACCATACCTCACTGGTTCCTTTCATTTTATCATCAGGCAGGAGCGGAGGACCTTTCAGTTTATTAAAAAACCTTTATTTGTGAAGAACAAAGAGGGGGGAAAAAAGGCAAACAATGAGGTCAGACAATCTCCTCCTTGCCAGGAGTCACTCACCTGTTATTTAGAGTGTTATCAGTTAGAGGAGACTTGCATCATTGAAAATCAGCCCCTGACAGCACACTCTGTTAATGCTCACACCCGCGCACGTACGTGCATGCATGCACACAAAAGCCCCTTCCAACTGACTCATACCAACCTCCAGACGAGGTCTTCTCCTGCCAAGGCTACAATATTTTCACAGGAGGAAGTCCATTTTTGTGCTGGTTTGGGCGTGGCAGTCAGGTTCTGTGGCACAGGAGCACAGCTTTTACAAGCTGAGCTTCACAAGGCTACGTGGACTCCACGCAGCGTCCTCTGCTCCAGGACAGCTCCTGTCCTAACCTGCCTAATGCTCTCCTGGCAGCTAGCGAGGCACAATGTGACCTTGAGATTCTCTCGCAAACAATAGCCTTTCTCTTCTGCTGGGGTTGTTCATGTGCCTCTCCAATAAAGCTTTGCTAGTGAGGTTGACTTAGGGAGCACCCAAAATGGCTGTGCAGATAGGAACATGTCATTTCTCAGCTGCAGTCTTCAGTGCTGTGAAGGGGCTGATCTCCTCGGTGCAGGAAATCCCTCCTGCATTTCTCCTGCTGGTGGGATTTTCTGTGGAAGTCTTCACAGAAACTTGCAGAGCGAGATGGGCTCTGACTGCTAAATGTAGAGCTGGTTTCCTGCTCTTGATGTAGCAAGTCCAGCTTGCAGTGGTTTTTTTTTTGCTTCCTTTCATCCCATTGAATTCTGGACTTGTAGGACACGAGCTCTCAAACGAGTGAATTTGAGTTAGTGGCATCACATTGATCCCACAGGGTTCAGAGCTGTACCTATAAAAACAGAATTATAAAACCAGACTTGGCTTACTTCTTCCAAAGCTGGAAGAGCAAACCAACTTTGAAGCTGTTATTAAGGAAGAACTTGTTGAAGACATTGAGGTTATTGGTAACTGTGAGATCGGACATGCATTAATGTGATTGTTAAGTCCATTTTACTCACAGCTCTTCCTGATGTCTGCCTTACAGGCATATGTCAGCCCCATTTTTATGGTGTAGAGGAGCTGGAGGGTACTTGCAAAGTAATGTGTTGCCCATAGGCTTATGGTCATGGTGGGGAAAGTCTCTCATGAAGGAAGGAACAGATATAGTCTGGGATGGGGACTCAGTTACCAATGTGTCATGAGACAGAGTTTTAAACAAGACTGAGAGCCAGATAGGTGATTTTTAGTCCTTTTAAGCTGTCTCTTAACAGTTGAAGACTACTCAAAGACTATATATACATTGAAAGAGCTGTTGAATTAGTGCCACTAGGAAGTTTTGAATATTTAAAAAGAGCTAAAAAGAGAATCAAGGAAAAACCCAGACAACTCATAAATAATCATAGTGAAATGGTGTTACTCAACTCCTACAAAAGTTAAAAAGACCTGGAACACAAACATGAACCTGTAGATACATACCTTCACCTCACAGTGTCTGTGTGGTCACAGACATAGGCATGGACGTGATGATAGAAGACATGGTGATCTAGCAGTATAAATGCTTTGCTGGCAGGAGTTTAAATTGGCCTGCTGTAAATCATACTGCCAAGAGTGGTGCATGGCATTCGTGTCCTTTGCCTCTCCTCTCAACCAGAGTGGGAAGCAGATGGCATAAAACCATTTCTTCCAGCACTACACCAATCCTCATCCTAGGAAAAAAACACTTCTCTGCCTGTTTGAGGTAGCTTCCAGTCCCCTTTACACCACTGGAAAGCAAAACTCCCTCAACAAATATTTCTACAGGTAAAGAAAGCACAGTTTCCAATGTCTGACATCTCCCACCCCTGTCGTGATTAGATGTTGTAGGAAGCTGGGATTCTCTCCTTTCTTGGGTCTTAGGGTCAGCTCTGCAGTGTGTTTTTTCCATAGCTTTGTCCTGTGAGCTCTAGGCAAGAAGTCTTCTCTGCCCCACATGGCTACAGAAACGCAACGTCTACAATTGTCTTTGCATACCCAAAAGCCATCGTGAATTGTGGCTGGTTTATGAAAAATAGAGACAGATCTCTAGCTAGGAGGGATGTAAGTGTCCATAAAAGGAGGAGATGTGTTTCCAGACTCTGGCTATACACAAAGAAATGCTTTTTGCAATCATGATCCATTTACCTATGTGTGTATGTATGTACAAACGTGTGCCTTTGGACAGAATGGGCTGTATCATCTGAGACCTTTGGTTATTTTCAACAGTCTGCCTCTCTTCTTTCTAGGTGTTTTCATTTCTTCTCTGAAAGCCTTATTCAATTTGACGGCTCCGTTCAAATCGGCAGTGTACGAACCTAGCTGAAAGGAACCTGAGGAAATGAGCAAAGACAGCCACACAAAGGGAGCGTGGGGGCTAAAATCAGGAGAAAAAGAAAGGTAGGATAATTCTGTGATGATGGGGTCTTTGGCATCTAATGCCATTGTGGTTTGTTACTGCACTCCGTGTTTTATTGTTGTTGTTTGGTTATTCTTTCTGTTATTTTGGTTTTTTTTTGACAGTGTGTTTTGGTCAGTATCACTGTCCTTTCCTCTCTCAACCTATGTCAGTCACATATTGCAGTGAACCCTCAATATGAGCTTGAAGGACATGTTAAGCCCCAAGAATGTCCTTGCAAGGAAACTGAGTGGCATCTCATAATGTGAACTACGGGAGGTAACCTGGCTTACTCTCTTTTGTTTGACCATACCTACTTAATTTTCTCCAGTGCAGCAGTACTCTACTCTTGTCTTTCCTTCCCCGCTCTCCTGCAAAGAGCACTGGCCTGAAGCAGTTGTAATTATTTATTTGATTTCATTTATGCTGTGCACAATCTTAGATTGCATTAGCTACAGATAAAAACAAATCAAAACTTGTATCCCCCACTGAATTATACTGCCATGACAACAATGAAAGTAAAAGTGTCCTTGTCAAAACCTCCCTTCCTAGCCCACCCCAATGTATTAAGCTTAAGCTTAACAAAAGAGACAAGTTTTGCAACGTGCCCTCAAGTTTCACCACACCAGGAAGCAAATCCAAGAGCTGTGGGCTGCCTTCTGCTGAGAAAAAAAGCCTATTTCCCAACACGCTGCTCCAGTGACTGTCAGTTCAAATGTCTACCATCTCCTCAACAGCTCATCTCAACAGCTCATCTCGGTGGTGGACCTCGCGTTCGTAGGCAGAGGTAGTCTCCGGGGGACAGGCAGGTTCAAATCACAAGGAGATTTAGAAACTAAGGCCTGAATTGCACCTGGAAATGAACTGAAAATTGGCGCAGCCTGTGTGCCATCTGCGCTCTATGGTTTGTGTCTGAAATGTGGATATGTAAGCAGGCAGCTGCATACTGCAATTAGCTGAAGTTTCTGAGTGGTCCTCAGACGTAGTGCTGAGCAGACCACATGGCAGCGATCCAGTCTGGAGATGAGAAAAGCACAGACAATGGCGACACAGTCCAACAGGACAAGAGGTTGAAATCTCCTCACCAAGCAGATAGGAGAAGAGGAAATAAACACTCATAGCTCCTGCTGCTGCTGGAACATTCAAAAGCATCTGGAAATCCAGGAGGCCTTCTCTAGACGGGCAACAAAGGGCAAGGCTTCCCTCCATTCAGACGGCGAGCATCACTTTTGCCATCTCCCCCAATTATTTTCTGCCACCATTATCGTTTTGATTTCATGAGCAGTCAGCTTTTGTCTTCCAAAACCCAGATTTAGATTGAGCCTGAGAAAGCCAAATGTCTGCAAAACCTGAAGTCCCATGAAACAGGAGGCACAGAGCTGAACGTCATGAGCATTTTGATGGTGGTGTTTTCCAGCACTGTGATGGTTCCTTTGTGAGTGTCACAAGCCATCTGTGGAAAAAGCAATGAAATAACCCTCTAATAACCCAAAATAAATGCCATTTTTAATTCACGTTAGAACCTCTTGACCATAAACTAGGTCTGTGCAGAATGCAAGTACTTGGAGGCATAAGCCTTGTTATGGAAGACTCTCTCTAAAGCTCACCTGAAAGGTGGTGGTCTCCTTGCTGCAGTGAACAAAACCTATTTGAGGCCTATTAGGGTTATCCCATCCAGGCTTCAGAAGCATGTCGGATTTTAGCCCTAGTTATAGAAACGAGAAAGACTGCTGAGACTTTTCTGAGGGAATTCCAGGGAGGAAAACGGTGGCTCAAAGTGGGAAGCTGAGGTCAGATCTTTACTGTTTGAGAGTTGCACTTGTCTGAGAGCCCAAGTACACTCTGCCCTGAGTGCCTGATGTACGGAAGGGATGCCAAACAGACTGATTAAACTACAAGATGATAACTGCATGATCACAAACCCAGCGGGTCTGACCTGCACCTGCACTGCTTGGGTTTTAGGCTGCTGTAACTCCTCTGAAGCAACTTGTATCTGCTGAGGCATCCTGGAGCAACACATTGCCCTGGAGATGTGTGACGGGGCAGCTGGCGGTGGTTCTTGAGGGACAGAGATGATCGTGCTTCTGGGGCTAAAATCACTGCACCTCAGAGTTTAGACAACAATGTAATCTAATGGCAGCCATTCATTAGCTAAAAAGAGTTTTATCAATAAAACAACAAATGCATGGAAACCCAGACAAATTCACAAAGGGAGCAGGTTCCATTTCTTTTGAGAATGCTTGACCGTCAGGAGTGGTAATGTAGAAATCCACCATATTATACCATGCAGGCATGGAAGGTTTGGTTGAAAGTTATATTTGCTCACGGTGCTAATTGAAATGGAGGGTGTATTTCTTTTTGTCCAGCAAGTGCTGAGTAACCAGCCCAGCTTGATTTTGTTCTGACACACCCAACATCCTGCAGACTGGCAGCTAATCTGAAATTGGGTGGCTTTGGTTGTTAGTGGTGTGTAAGACAGAACGGCAGCACAGGCTGAGGCTGATGCTGAGAGCTAAATAATGGTCTTTTTACTAGTGAACTGAGCACATTAGATCTCGAGTCACTGAGAGAAAGCAGCCTGGAGAGAGCTCCAGGAGGCAGCTTGCACAGAGCCCTCTCTAGTACAGTGGCAGGGCAGTCTTGCATTTCACTTCAGACTAGCTTTGGTTTTGTCCAGCTCTGATTTTCTTCCTAGCACAAAGTGCACCTTGGTCCAGATCTGCTGGGTCATGTTCATGTCTAGGAGAGAACCAGTGGAATAGTGTCACTATAACTGACTGCATAAGGAGTTTGGAAGTCTTGATTTTAAAATTCTGGTGTTGTTGTTTGTTTTTTTTTTTTTTTTTTTTTTCTCCCTAGCTGTGTAACCTTCTGAAACTCTCGGAGCATGCTAGCTACCAGGTCATCTACCTACATGATGTCCTCCACATATCAAATCACTCGACCATCATGATCCAAGTTTTCTTGTGTTGACCGTGCCAGTCTGACCTGAGGGATTTCCTCCCCTTGTTTGCCTTCCTACACTGCACTGAACATCAGTTGCCCATCTTCGTTTTCAAGGCCTGACTCCCCAGCTAGCACATCATTAGGTCACCACCATCTCTAGCATAGTCATGAAATGTCTACTTCCACCTCCAGTCAGACAATTGTCTGGTCTCTATTGCTCGTTTGTTAAATTTTCAAACAAGGACCTCTGTGTTTTCTTCCCTGTTGCCTTGTTAAAGTTTCAAACAAGTGTCTCTCTGTTTTCTTTCCTGCTGCCTTTTGTGCTCAAGATGCATCCCCTGCAGCCAAATCCAAACTTGCCTTATTATTGCTGTCCAAGCCGCCTTGAAACCATCCTTTATAATGCTATCTATGAAAGGCTGGGCAACTGCTTGTGGGTGTGCTGGAGTGACTGCCTGTCCAGCTGACTACGATTTTCCTGTTATTTCCTTATATTTCCTTCCTGTCCACACTTGCCTGGGGGCTTTTTTCTCCCACTAAGCCTTCTTTTTTTGTAGTTTAGACCACTTTCTTGTGCTGTGCAAAGGCAACGCATGCCACAACGTTAACCTGGCCTGTGGCTAGAGCTCTTGGACACAATGGTGATTTGTATCAGGTGGAGATGTATTGCTAAGAGACAGGAGGATCCTTGTGCTGCCTGTTGCTAGCCCTGGTTAGTGTGAGATGTGTTGCTCAGTCTCTCAGTATGGCTGTGCAACCTCCTGGCACCCTCCCTGGAGTCCAGCCTTACAAATTTGAGACATAATCTAGAAAATTTGTAGGGGTTTTATGATGAGGAAATGCCATGCTCCAGCACAAAAAAAAGGTGTGGGTCTTTTCCTGATGCAAAAGGATAAAATGTCATCCCAGCTTGTGGAAGCACAGCCATAGCTCATTGGCAGAAAATGAGCCCCTCTGCGGGAAGAGAGGCAAGAGAAGAGAGAAGAGAAGAGAAGAGGAGAAGAGAGAAGAGAAGAGAAGAGAAGAGAAGAGAAGAGAAGAGAAGAGAAGAGAAGAGAAGAGAAGAGAAGAGAAGAGAAGAGAAGAGAAGAGAAGAGAAGAGAAGAGAAGAGAAGAGAAGAGAAGAGAAGAGAAGAGAAGAGAAGAGAAGAGAAGAGAAGAGAAGAGAAGAGAAGAGAAGAGAAGAGAAGAGAAGAGAAGAGAAGAGAAGAGAAGAGAAGAGAAGAGAAGAGAAGAGAAGAGAAGAGAAGAGAAGAGAAGAGAAGAGAAGAGAAGAGAAGAGAAGAGAAGAGAAGAGAAGAGAAGAGAAGAGAAGAGAAGAGAAGAGAAGAGAAGAGAAGAGAAGAGAAGAGAAGAGAAGAGAAGAGAAGAGAAGAGAAGAGAAGAGAAGAGAAGAGAAGAGAAGAGAAGAGAAGAGAAGAGAAGAGAAGAGAAGAGAAGAGAAGAGAAGAGAAGAGAAGAGAAGAGAAGAGAAGAGAAGAGAAGAGAAGAGAAGAGAAGAGAAGAGAAGAGAAGAGAAGAGAAGAGAAGAGAAGAGAAGAGAAGAGAAGAGAAGAGAAGAGAAGAGAAGAGAAGAGAAGAGAAGAGAAGAGAAGAGAAGAGAAGAGAAGAGAAGAGAAGAGAAGAGAAGAGAAGAGAAGCATTGTTCAGAGCCATTGCCCAAGTATGTTTTAGAAACGTAACTCCATTTCTTCCACCTCAATGGAATAGGGAAATTCTGTAGAAGTATTTTAAAGATAAGTACTAGTTAAGCAGCCTCCAAATAATCATATTTTTCTTTGAGCTTTATATTTCTCTTAAGTTAAATCCATTAGTAGATTAGGTTTTGCCAGCTCTATTCATGGATATTTGATCCTTGAATCCTTTCAAGAAAATCAATGCGTGG
>NW_008583535.1:78282-90093 GCF_000691845.1 Merops nubicus | reverse complement strand
CGCGGCCCCCGGCTGTTCGGTGTCGTCCGGCGCTGCGGCCGCCAGCTGTTTCGGAACCACGGCTGATAGCGGGACACCTCGTCGCCGCAGCCCAGCGCGCCAGAGCTTGACGGTTCTGCGGTGGACTCCCCTGGGGAGATGGCCCCGGGAGCCGTAGGGGACGTCGCAGGCCCCAGGGGAGGTGATGCTCTTACCATCTCTCTTAGGGTCTCTTGGCAGCTTGCCTATCCTAAAACTTAAGCTACGTTCAGTTTAAGCGGCGCTGTAGTTGCCCAAGGCAGCTCTGCTTGGATGGAGTCGTCCATGATGACTGGTCTGAGCAGTTTGGCTAGTCACCTCCCCGTAATCCAGCTTTTGCCCCAAAGTCTTCCAGTATGTGTTTATTGCCTTTTTTCTCCTCATTGAGTTTCACTTGGTAGGTCACTTGTCTTGTGGTGCTCATGGCAGCAGGGACAGGACTGCCACTGTTGCCATCAGTGCCTCTACACAAACGCCAGTGCTGAGCACCTGCTTTATCGTGAGCATTCTAGGTTTTGAAAATTTTTTTGTGCTTTGCTGCTTGGCAGAGTTCTTAAAATTAGGCAAGAGCTGTGGTTTTAGGTAGTGGTTCAGGACATTGAGTCACACCTGCCCTTAATGGTGGGTGAATGTGTAGTTCAGCCACAAGACAGAGGAAACACTTCTTACTCTAATGTCAGTGTTGATCGAATGTGTCGTCTTGACAACAATCAAAAGTGGAATGCTGAATTGAGGAAGATGGAAAGAAAAAAGTACAGACAGTGGGACTCTTCATGGTTTTTACCAAGCTTAATACTGGAAGTACTGTACCTCGAGTTACCCAAGTGTTTTATCCTTCACATCCATTACTACTACTTAGTTTCAGAGCACTAATACAGCCATCGGTGGTCTGCTTGTATTAATACTCAAGCTGGCTATAACATTTCTGGAAAGGAGGTTAAGGATTATTCTGAAGCTTCCAGAAAACTTAATGTGAAAGGAGATTTTTCTTGTGTGAAGCTTGGAATGAGTGAGATCCTTTCATGTGGACCCCTGCAAGGACACTAGGTGTGGGTGGCTGTTGGACACTATTGACTGTAACGCCCATCATGTGGGCTATTGGTATCCGACTAATGGACACTGTAGTTTCTGTCCACTATTCTGAAGCAACATAACTGCTTAGGTACTGTACTTTCAGGAGATCTTGATGTTAGGGTAACTTGCTGTCAGACTAACAGGCTGAGCATGAGCTCCTCGTGATTTTTTGGCTAAGTATAAGCTGCGAGGCAATGTTACCTCTATATATGGCAGTAATGAGCCATTACTGGACTACAGTGTCCAGTTCTAGTGTCTGTGCATTAAAAAAATGATGCTGACAATTTGGAAATGGTTCAGAAAAAAGCTGCAGAAGTATTTAGACATCTGGAGACAGATTGTACAGAGTGAGGTAAATTAAATGGGTTGAGCTGCTTATCAGATTCTGATACAAGCACCAAGAGGTACTTGTATCAGATTGTAACTATCCATGTAAGGAGAAGAAAGCAGCTCATTAACAGGCAAGGGTGCAGGCATTAACAGGCATTCAGTGACAGGAATTTGAAATTGGATGTTCTCAGATAAGAAACAAGGTGCATTATTTAGTGTACTAATGTAGCTGGAAAGAAGAGCTGATTCTGTCTCTTTTAAACTTGTAAAAGTCTAAAAGCTCTAACTAAATATTAGCTAGGAAATAAAGGTTTTATGTGGAAGGCTAGACCTGAGATTTTATTAATATGCTTTGAGACCTCAATGAATGTGAATGGCAAATCCTTATGGTTCTCCAGAAAAAACAAAATACTGCTAAGCCAAAGATATGCTTGCAAAGTATCTTATTAAATCTGTGTGTGCTCTTAGGAAGTAGGTATTGGAATGATCAAATCAACCTCCTTTACACAGTAATAATTAGATAAGTTTCCAGTTGGCAAAGATGTTCCCTAATATTCACTGTTGATGTTAGTAAACAGGATTTGCATGGGGTTTTTTTTTAGATAATATGCCACAGCTCTTCTAACTTCACAAATAATCTGCTGGATGCAGCCGAATGACTGAATGAATGTTGTGAATCATTCCCTGAATTTTCAAAAGGCAGATTTATCTTGTGTGTGTGTAAGTGATGCTGTATGCTTTTGGAAATTTGTTTTTAAACAGACTTCTCTTCTTAGGTGTTGTGTTTCTGTATTGTCTGCACAGGTGTGGTGCAAGTGCTTAAGAGAACTGATTATTACCAGCTGACACAACACATTGTTTGGTATCCCATGATACTGGACTGTTAGTTGACTGTGTAGATCTTCTGTATAATCCCTGGCTGCAGTTTTAAATTGCTAGAGCAATTTTAGCATTACTACAAAGATCTTTTAAATGGGGAGCAAAAAAAAGGTCAGGTAGCCTCTTACTTGTTCAATCCCATGACCTGGAAAGTGAAAATAAAAATTATATTCTACTACAGCAAATTTTAGTTAAGATACATTTAAAACATTTTAAACAACAAATATTTTAAAAATGAAAATGTGTATGATGAATGGCTTTAGATACTGAAATTTGTTCTTTGGTATTAGAATATACAGCATTCCCATTTAAGTGAATGAGAAGTCTGCCTGCAAAAGCAGAACCCAGGCACAAGCAATAACAGAATACATGCTGCAGAAAGATCAGATAAGTGTACTCTGGATTCTTGCCCAGGCTCTTCTTTTGTCTACCAGTGTATTGGATCTAGCTATTCACTGCTGAAATCCATGAGTGAATAGCATTGATTATAGCTGTTACAAGTCTGAACACAGTATCTGAGAAACAAGAATCATAATTTTATGAATCTTTTTGCCCATTTAATGTGAAGTTGCTATATGTATCTTGAGCCATATGGATCTGCTCTTCAAGGTTAATGGTAATGCATAATTTTTGTAGGACTGTGACCTTGGACCATAAAAGTGATAATTTTTGATAATGATAATGGTTGAATATTATTCTGAAATGTTACACTACATAGTGTAGTTTACTATGATGGCTTAGTGTTTTGCAGTATAGATCTGTTTTAGTAGAAAGAATTTGCCTTGACTAATTTTCTTTTGCTTTTCAGGAAAAGAAATGGAACAAGTTCAGTAACTGTCGAGTCTAACATCTTACTGATATCTTGAGGAATCTTACAAATGCTTATTCTGAAGTGAGAAAATGACTGCAGATGTAGAAGAAGGTGCAGGTTGTTGGAACAGAATACCTGTTAAAAAGTGGCACATCCAGTAGTTAATTTGGAAGTTGTATAAAATAAATATACCTGTTATGGTACGGTTCTGGAGTGGAGCTAACTCTATAGCACACACGTAGCTCTGAAAGGAGGAAAAAAAAAAAGAACTTTCTGTTTTTCTGAATTATGGAAATTTTTTGGAAGACGTGGACGTGGATTTTGAGCCTAGTTATGGTTTCATCGGAATTTCACAGTGACAACAGGCTTTCATATAGTTCTCAAGGTAGGAGACCAAGCTCTGTAGCAGACAAGAAGCATCTATTTCTGCATTGCGTTTGGGTAGTATTGTCTGTACAGCAGTTATATAATTCATGAGATCATATGGGCTCTGCTTTTAGCGTTATCATGATTCATTGTCATGGAAGTTTAAATACAGCAAATTTGATTAATTTTTAAAATTTCTGTTTGCTTTTAACTGTAGGAACGCCTTGCAAATTATATCTAGTAAAATGTTGTACTTAGTAATAGTTTAGAGACCTGCCATAACAACATTAATATGTTTTTAGACTAGAAAGTAGTGATGTAGCCTTTCTTTGATCCATTAATATTTACAGATTTTTAATGAAATGAAGAGCCTTGTACATGTTTTTACAATAATGCTTTACATTACTACTGCTGTTATTCTTGCAGGTGAATCTAATAGCTTTTGTCTTTGAAAGGAATCACTGGGAAGCATGTGTTCTTGTTAGGTTAGAATTTTGCCCCAAATGTTGATGTATTTTGGACAAATAGGAAAAGATAAGTAGTTAAAAACTTCTTTTATTTCCAGTGACATCAAGTTAGTAGGAAACTGAACACATTTTCTTGACTTAAAAATAAATAAAACAATGTTTTGTTTTATTTACTAATATGCTACATTGTGCGTTTACCTGCAAATTATTGTTACTCATGAGGGTGCTTAGCCAAATATGGTTTATGTTTATACTGCTACTTGTTGTTTCCTCTTATATTTTCTTCTTTTCTATGCCCACTCCCTGGACTGTCTTACCTTGTGATTACAAAGAGGAATTCCTGTCTTACCTTGAACACTACCAACTAACAATCCCAATAAGGGTTGATCAAAATGGAGCCTTCCTCAGCTTTACTGTGAAAAATGCTAAACCCTCAAGGAGGAGGAGGAGCACAGACCCTTATGACCAAGAACTGGCAGCATCTAAATTATTTTTTAAACTTTCTGCCTATGGCAAGCACTTTCATTTAAACCTGACTCTCAACACAGATTTGGTGTCCAGACATTTTACAGTAGAATACTGGGGGAGAGATGGACCGCAATGGAAACACGATTTTTTAGACCACTGTCATTACACAGGATATTTGCAAGACCAACACAGTACAACTAAAGTGGCCTTAAGCAACTGCAATGGTCTGGTAAGTGCATGTTACATGTTCTAGAATAATTGTGTCCTTGTCCTCTGTAAGCTACAGGAAAGGCACTTAATTGGCTTATCTTTCAGTTTTTTGGGTCCCTGGGGGAAGCAAGCAGACAGGAAGGTGTGGAAAACCCCGAAGACCTGATCGGAGTCCTGGGGAAAAGTAGTCATTAGTTTTTCCAAGCTTAATTCTAAGTATTATGAACCAATTCTGTAGTCCTTTAGCAGGCAACATTTTCAATTTACACAGTGCCTGCACTAGGGCTGCGAGATTTGGTGTGTGCTGAGGTCCCTACGAGGTATAAAAATGTTGCAAACTCAAGGAGCGGGAGTAGTAGGAAACAGTGCATCCTTCAGGATGCCAAATCTCTCCACATTGATTGAAGTGAACACCCACTTGTTGTCTTTGAGAATTTGGGTTTAGAAAATTTGAGTAGATGACAGGGAAGAGGAATTGCTTGGTGTAGAAGTCAGCATTGCTATAAATTCAAAGAGTGAAAAGGAAAGTAGGCCCTTTGCAAGTACCAGCATCAGAAAGTAATTTTTTACCTTTTGTAGAAATGCCTTGTTTATAATTTTTAAACAGTTGCATTTAAAAGTGGGATTAGAAATTCTCATATTTCATTCACATCTTTTATTTTACTGTTGATCTCTTGATCATGTGCTGGTAGTACTTGCATGGACAAAAAGCTTCTTTTATTCCCAGCAGAAATTAGAAAACAAACACACAAAAAAACCCCACCCAAAACAGACTATTGAGTTACAAATCATTAAAATAAAAGGGCAGGACTAGTAAATTTGAAATTAAGAGCCAGTAATTTCTCTAGTAAAAATATATGTATATATTACGATTATTAATTGTGGTTTTAATTAGAATGGAACACTGGTCAGACTTCTTCTTAGGAACAGACAGATTTAACGAATTGCTAAGGGAAAGAAAGATTACACAAACTTGCTGAACTAATTCCCATTTATTCTTGGAAGTGCTGTTGAATAACGCAACTTGAGATGTTATTTACAAAGAAACGCCAAGTGCTTCAGACCTAGATATGTTGCATTACCCTCAGCTACTTGTCATATCCCTGATACACAGACCAGGTTAACATTTTGGATTACTCTTGTGGAAAAAGAATTTGATGGGGATTTCCATGGCTAAGTGAACACTTTTAAAAAAAGAAGTAGCTAAAATGGTGTCCATTGAATGTGGTATTAGAGTTTAGTTCATGCAGACTTGTAGTGGATAGGTCTGAATTCAGTACAATTTTCACTAGTTTTGCAGTTTCCATGTAATAACTTTTTTTTGGTCATAGTTATGTAGGCTGTTAAACTGCTGTGCTCAACCGTTTTGCTTTTGGGTTCTTTTCAGATAAAAGCACTATGGACACCACATCCCCACTTTCAGGACTGATTTCTTTAAAAGAGGCTGCATGCCTCTCTATATCCAGAGTTTCTGCCAGTTGAAGCATAAACTGGTTGGCCCCCTTGGAGCCTGCAGTCAGTGCCATGGTGCTCTCATTTCAGTTCCTCTCTGACCTTGGCCAAGGACTGAGCCAGTCTCTTGCCTTAGCTGACTCTTTCGGTTTCCTTTCATGTCAGGAAAACGAGTGAGATGGAACAGGAGAAAGTTGATGTTTTCTCAACAGCTTTGCCCATCTCTTGGTCCTCACACACTTATTTTCTTTGAAGAGTTTAGTAGCATGGAAGGTCTCATGGTGAAGCAGAATTCTTTTTTTGCTTCTGTACCTGATGTCCTGAAGTGCCATCTGGCATGCCCATTGCTGTGTGTTTCCCCTCTGCCCTCGGTGCTGCTGTTCAGCGGGAGCGGAGCTGCTTGTCGTGGGGTTCTGGGTGCCAGTACGTTAACATAGTGTTTGCAAGTTAACTTTAGTGTCAAGTGCTTTCCAGTTAAATTGTCACCTTCAGTGCTTTTGGTTGCTGTCTGTTCTTACGTATATTTCTGTTGTGGTATTAAGGCAGCCTTAAGCCAGGCTCTGGCCACACCACGACTGGCGCTTTTGATTTCGTCATGCTCCTGCTGTTTATTTGGGACTGCAAGTGTCATGTGTCCATTGCTCCCGCCATGCTCCAGAAGCATTCACAAGGGGTGGCACAAGACTTTCTCAGAGAGGCAGGAACCCTGCAGAGGGTTACAGTATCATCCTTTACTGTACAGAAACACCTTGATCATCCAGTGTTGGCAGGGCCTTCCAGAGCACTGAGTTTGGGAGGTACCACTCCATTGAAATAAATCTATCACAGAGTTATTTTTAAGTGACGATTCCTACTAATGGATATTTTTTAATACAGCTGCTGGTTAGAACACGTTTAATAGGACAATTGGCAGTCAATATTGAAGACAATTTTACTTGTATTAGAATTTGTAATAGTTCAGAGTATGTTGTGTTTAAGGCATTAGTTGTATTTTGCAGTCTGACTGTTAGTCTGTAAGAGACTTCCAGTCACATTCTGCATAGTCCTTGGTTCACATCTGTCTCAAACTCGGCAAAGTTTTATTCTAAAACAAGTAGTAATCTTTTGACAGTATTGCTCACAAGCAAAATTTTAAGAATTCCTTTTATTCCACTTGTCCTGCTAGGCTTTAGTATTGCCAAATAAGTGATCTTTTTTTTCCCTTAGTGAATGTTTTGAGTTGTTCTGTTCATTCAGGGTGGTCAGGTAAGACTATGACCTAATTAACATGTCATATGACTTTGAAGAACCCTTGTAGTTCATGAGATGAGTTCTAGTGCAAGGAGGGCTTTTTCTTCAGTTTCATTACAATAAAATTGACAAGCAGTCAGTTCATTTCCTTGAGACTGTTTCCTGTTTCAGCCTCTCCCTCTATATTTCTCATTACCAAGTGCCCCAGAATTACAGACTGCTACTTACTGAAGTTTCATTCCAGCAGTTTCCATCTGCTGGGCCCTGTTTATGCTATAAATTGTCTGAAGTTATGAGGAAAGCTCTATAATCCAGTGAGCAGTTGTGAGGAAATTGAAGGTCTTGTCTGGCAGGCTTTTTGGCTTCCAAACTCATATTTACTTTAGTGGATGTTACATTTGTGGATGGATTGCAGGTTTGGCCTTCTTGTGAAAGAGCCTGCAATAAGCAGCATTTTGGGGCCTTTGGATGTTGGGTGAAAGGCAGCAAGGCTGAGTCATTGCCTAAGCTGAGTATGTCATACTGAAGAAAAGAAGAAACAGTGGTGAACTGACCGAAGAGAGAAGAACTTCACCTCAGGGGAAAGAAGTTAGTCTAATTCTGAGAGGAGCAAGCCTTAAAAGAAGAAGTATTTTGGTGCTTGTAGTAGAGTCAAGCAGAAACCAACTTTTTGCATTCTGACCCACCTCTGTCCTCTACCAGGTGTCAAGCTGTCTTGAGTGCTCAAATTTTCTACAGCTGTCAAGGTTTAGGGTCAGAGCCATCACCTAGACCTACAACAGATTCTCCCTGTTAACCCCTCTCCCTTCCCAAAGGGGAAGAGAAAGGGAATAAGGGAGAAAGGCTTGTGGATTAGAATAGAACTAAGTCTGCTTTGAAGAAAACGATAATAAAATGGAATATATACCAATATATACAAAACCAGTATCAAATCCAGCTCCTCTGATGGCAGTTCATCACCGTCACTCGTGATGCTGGAGAGCAGGCCCTGGGGAATAAGTCCCAGGCTGGACTCAGTGGCAGATGGCAACTGGTTACAGGAGCTGGATTCTGGAACTCAGTTCAGGAACACACATCAGGAGTGATGTCAGAATGGACAGAGTCCTCCTCCAATGCTAGCCATTGAAGAAGAGAGCTTTACCCTTGTCATCCCTCAGCTTTACTCTAAATATGAGGGATATGGGATCAAACACCTTGTTGGTCAGTTTAGGGTCACCTGTCCTGTCTGCTCCTCCCTCCAAGTGCAGCTTTTACTTTCTGCCCCCTTGGAGTGGTACACAGGGTTTAGCAGTGACCTTGGTCTGCACACCAGTCCTTGATGGTAACGCTAAACACGGAGTGTTATCACTGCTAGGAGCAGACACTGTTTGTGAAAATCTGCTGTGAACTTCAGAAAGTGCAGTTAGAAGAGACTGAGCTGAAAAGTAAAGTCACTGAACAGAATTAGTCCTGTTCTAACTCAAACCAGGACAACAGTAGTGGATTTTCTCATTTTGGGCTCAGAAAGCTCAGCAGTGGGAAGTATTTTAGAATGTTCAGAAAGTGATTATTATTAGGAAAATATATGAGAGTTTAAATCTAATTTTCAGGCAGCTGTGGTTCCAAGGAAATGTTTAATGTAAAAGTATTCCCATGTATTTCCATGGCATGTGAAGTTCCATGCACTGGGTAACATTTGTGCTGGGTAGCACAGATGTCTTCATCCAAACAGAAATGATTAAGAGAGCATAAGAAGTAGACTGTGGCTAAAAGCATGACCTAACTTGGTTAAAGGAGGTATTATTTTGCTGGAAGACTTCATGTTTGTTTCATGTATTCCTAAACTCATGTATGTGTAAATTATTCATATTCTTAAATTAGCTCATTTGAAAGCTGTTTCTACCATAAAGAATGCATCTACTTTTAGAGGTTTTAGATTCCATGTAGTATGTTATTTTTGAATAATATGTAAAGTAATATCTGATTTATAAAATAATTTATGAAGACCAGAAGTAATAGTGAAAAGGATTTAGGGTTCTAGATCACTGTCTTTAGAGTTCTCATTACATACTGGCGTTCTGAATACATAGTACTGTGTATTTGCAGTATAGACTTAGTATTCAGAAAATGACATCCAAAGTATCCCTGTCCTAATTTTAAGGTGTCTTGTTAGAATCCATGGTGTACTGTCTCAAGCCAGATCACCTTGTTTTTCATCTTTAAGAGCACAGTAAGCCAATGCAATCTTCTTACTTAGTCAGAAAACCACACTGAAGTGTATAGTCAGCTGTAGACACACTGAACAACACTGAACAAATTTTCAGAAGTTTCCATTACTACTGCTTTATATTAAAAATGGATGAAGGATAAAGCCTAGGAGAGTTCAAGGCACAGAGAAATTGTAAACCAGCAGTTTTGTGTGGAAAAAAGATGTGCTTACTTGTCCTCCGTATTTCAGTTTGCTTCTGCAACTGGTGGCCATCCCGCTTCTGAAGGAGGTTAAGGGCCCAGGTGGACAGCCTGACAGAACAAGATTCATTTTCACATATTCAGGGCAACTCTATGTGGATTCATAGATTTGTCTGAGCATGTGAAATTGTTGGATCCAGACCTTATATATGTCAGCAGGAGTTGCCAGTCTCTAGTGGGATTGAATAACGCAAGGACCTCAAACAGTCTGTGTTAGATAATAATCTTGGGAATGTTACTTGAAGTAAGCTACTTGGGTTACTTCAAGCTTGTTTCTTAACTTCCTGGTATTTTTGTCAAAACCTTTTACTGGTTATTCTCATGTCTTAATGATATTTCTTATGCTTTGGAGTGGAAGTTTAATTTACAAACTGTTTAAATAAAAGAGCAAAACTTAAATAATTTTAATACTTTGAAAGGGCATTATTTCAGTCTTCTTTTTCAGCTGAATTTTTTTGCTTAAGTAGTAGAGTATAAGCCAGAAACATGGTTTAGAGTGTAGGTTTGGATACAATAGCGTAATTCCTACTATTTATTAATCAGGCATTACTGAATGCATATACTATGGAAGTACCTCTAGCCACATGAATTTTCTTAGAAAAAATTTCTAATTTTTCTTGTTTTTCGAACCCTAACTTTCTGAGAAAATTCATGTGGTTAGAGATACTTCCATTGAATATGCATTCAGTATATGTATATGTCGGTTGTCACTGACATGAGTACTTTTTATGTACAGAATTCAGAATGCTTCTTAAAAATGAGTCACCGTGATTCAAGACCACTTGCCTCAATTTAATATTGGTTTTGTTTGCAAGCAAAATTAGTATGTTTAAAATATTGCGTGTATGCTAGACTTAGGTGAAGGGCATATTCAAGGCAAGTGTGTTTCCAGCATTTATCAAATCACTAGCCACAGCAGCTGACAGTATGCATGTCCTGACTACCTGGTGGTAGCTTAAAATTTATTTGCAGTTTCTCAACTAAATGTTACTTAGATCTCTCTTGTCTTAAACTGCCATAGTGCTTGGGGAGATCTGGTCAGATGTGGACTAGGCATAGGACAAGTTAGTGATGCTCTCATAACCTTTTTCATGCTCGTAGCTGAAGGAACTGTCATTATCATTTGCAGACATTCATAATAGTGTTTCCGTATTTGCTCCTGCAAATAGGCAATTTTTATAGAGAATTAATGCTGCAATTAAGTGTTGTTTATGGTGTCAGAATTGACTCCCTCCCACTGAGGTCACCTCACTGCTTGAACTATCAGTTTCAGTATTTGATACAAGTGTTTCATTCATGCTTAGACTTGTTAACCTGTCTGGACTTAAGTACAGACATGAAGAATATACGCTCTGGAGTAATGAGATTTAGGTTAAGACCTGCTCTGTTGCAGAGGCAGAACCACAGGTTGGATGATACCTCTGTCTCCTCAGGCTTGGCATGATGCAGACAGCCTGATGGTGTTGGCCAGAACTGCTCTGCAGCACTCTCTTCCTGTGGGAACATAATACCAGGACTTATAATGGCTCAGGATTCACTTGAACCCAGATGTCTGAACTCCAGGCTGGATGCAGTCCAGACTGTCAAGGTTGTTTCTGCACATCTGGCAAACCCAGTTACAATTTGGTTTATATTTTCAAATACTATTTAAGCAGCAGTGTACCAGTAAATGATTTATTTTCTAGTAAAATCTTAGACTGCAAGTAACAAGAAGGCATTGTGAGAGGAATTTGATACCAGCATCTTCCAGGTGAATATAGACCCTGATGATACCTTCTTGAGCAAATAGAGTTAATAATAAAAAATACCAATGAACAGGAACATTTTCTGCTATTGTCACTATGTAAGGAATGTGTATTTGAAAGCTGAAAGTGTGTTCAAATATATATTTAAAATTTTTATGGTAAGGGTTATATTTGGAAAACACTTCTGCTGTGTTACAGAGGATTTTTATTTTGTAAGTCTTATGTTGTTACTGCAATCTGATTATTCCAGGAGTGAAGAACAGCAGGTGTTTGATGTAGAAAGCAGCAGGGTGCGAGCTTTGACTGGGAATAT